>NC_056732.1:1719594268-1719894268 GCF_019279795.1 Protopterus annectens | reverse complement strand
CACAGCTAAATTCTTGCTTATTTAACAAAAAAAATCACCAGCAGTCTGAAGGTTTAGAATTAAGAAAATGCTTTGCTTCCAGAACCAAAAGTGACAGAATTGTTTTGCTCATAAGTTAGTTAAAACAAACAGGCCTCTTTGCAGTTTAAGTAAACAAGACAGTGCTGCACTAGCAGCCCAATTGTAAAACAGTCAGAAAGTCTCTAGTCCCCAGATGGTCAGTTTAAAGGCAAGGACATAAACATTTTAGAACTTGTTGTGGCAGTTCCTATAAAGGAATAGTTCCATTTTTCCACCTGGGGTTTCCACTGCAGCGCATACCTTTGCATTTTGAGCACACTTCCCTTCTTAGGTTAGTAAGAGCTCCTTCCATTTATGAAGTTCTTTGGTAGAGACTCACTCTCCTGGTCTCCAAGCTTCCAGTAAGGCAGAAATACATTATCCTTAGACAGGGTCCTCTCCATGTAGTAGCTCAACTCACTGAACTTTCTGAAATCAGAATTCTCTAAAACAAATTGCTGAGGGAAGTCCCTTCTGCTGTTTATTTCACTCACTTATCTCTTGCGTCTGTTAAATGTGTGTGCGTCATATCTATGGAGTTCACCTACCTTCTTAGCTTTTTAGGATCAGATCTGCATTCACCTAGCGTAAAGGACAATTTTATCCTAAGCACATTTCTTTTTCCAGAGTAGTTTCCTCCCAACAGAGTAATCTCCTTGTTTGCATATATAAAAAGAATTACTTGGGTGTTTCTTCCCCGGTGTAGCATTCCTATACTAATCAGTTTCCTCAATGAATACCATTTTGGGGCTAAATTAAATCTCACAATGCTTTTCTTAGGAATGTGTCTCCCTTGCTCTTACACTGATTATTAGGCTAATGGCTTAAGAGCCCTTAGAAGCCTAGCCATTTTTATCCAGAGTTTACCCAATTTTTCTTCCCTAGGGGAAAGATAACAAGGGTCAGCAGGTGGAGTTTTGACAGTATTTTTACAGACTGCCTCTGTCCATAAGGAATATGGGTACCAACCCACGAGTGAGTTTGCAATTTCCCATTCATTGGTCCAGATAGCACTTGAAAATGGTCAGGGAAGGGCTCTGCTTCACATGAATAAGAAGCCTGTTCCAGAGGAGGGTCAATTTCTGGGACACACATCTGTCTCTCCATCATGATCTGTTCATGTCAGAGGTCAGGTTTCTGTGGAGCAGATAACCCTCTTGCAGTTAGTTTTGCAAATATGCAACATTTCCATAAGGGCTGGGTCAGAGACTGCCTTTTAGGTCAGGCACAGACCACCCCTCAGTAATTGGTAGGAAATTGATTACAGTGTTAGGGATTTTAATTGGTCCACATATAACATGTTGGTTATACTCTGTATTGTTTTGGTGAGAAACCTCTGAGGATGCTCCAGCTGTTGTAGGTGTCTAGCGAGGTACATGCCAAAGTGTCCATTGTACTCAGTTATTGGTCTGATGAGGACTGAGGACTGTGGGTATTACTCACCAGGTTAATAAACAAAAATGCATAGTGGACACAGCACTGACAAGTGATTCCAATTCCCTGGTGAAATTTATTGTACTGAACATACCTAAAAAAAGTCACTACTGTAGTTAAATATTGTGTAGATCAAGATCCTATTACCAGTGTGTGTTTTATCCTGATAAAAAGTATGTATCTACTAGCAAGGCAAGCATTGTCCTGTAAAATATGTATGAGTTTTAATCATTGTTTCATTTGTTCTGAATTTTTTTTGTACTGACACCTTCTGAAGTGGTAATCTGCACAATACAGTGAGTCTGTTTAACTATTTGTAAAATGTCTGTTGGAGCTTTTCTCCCCGGGCCTCCACTGAAAATGGACCTGCGTCCAGTCGGACTTTCCCTGCAAACAAATGTAAAATAAAAATAAGTAAATATCCTTAGACCTGGATGCCATGCCTTTACTTGTAAGCTGGGCCACATAGGATTTCCTCACCACCGTGGACACGTGGTCAAAGATCAGATTACTATCAGAGTACCCAGATCTCTCACCACTGGGTCATCTCTTAGTGAGTTGCTGTCACTTTTGTAATTTGCAGGGATATTTGATTTCCAGAAAGGTATTATTATGCACTTCTTTAGATTTAGTTTGAGGCCATGGCTGTGACACAATCATTAGTCTGTGTCCCAACTTTCTGTAGGGTATCAGCATCATTTGATAAGTCCATGCTTGTCCCCAGCTTGCAGTCATCAGCAAACTTGGTCAGCCAAAGGCCAGCTACATTTGCCTTGACATCTGAGAAGTACATACCAAACACTAGGAGACTCAGCACTGAGCCTTGTGGTACACTGCTGGTGACTGGCCTCTTGCTGGATGTGGATTGGCCCACTCTAACAACGTGTCCTATCCTTGAGCCATTTGGTCATCCATCTGGTGACGCAGAGTTTTATGCCCAATTTTGTGAGTTTATCTGTAATAGCAGAGTGAGGTATTGAGTCAAATACTTTGGCCAGATCAAGGTAGGTGGTATGCACAGTTTCACCCTCATCCAGGACCTTGGTGACCTTCACAAAGAAGTCTATCAGATTGAGCAGGCAGGACTGGGTTGGATTTAGTATCTGTAGATTTCCTATGTCATTGTTAATTACGTCCATGATTATCCTTTCCTTAACCTTGCATATTAGGCTTGTCAGACTTAGGAGTCGGTAGTTTCCTGGGTCCCCCTTGTGCAGAGTTATGATTGTTGCGGTCCTCCAGTCTACTGGGACAATGCCTGTCTAGAGACTGTTTAAATAGAGGTCTGAGTGGGTCTGATAGCTCATGTTTCAATCTATTTAATAGGCACCCTGGAATTCTGTCAGAGCCCATTGATGCCATGTGTCTAGCTTTAGAAAGTACAGAGATGACTTGCCCTTTTGTGATAATGGGCAGAGGATTGGTAGGGGATATTTTGTGAGGAGTGACTGGCAGTCATGAGGGGGTAAAGTTGAGTTGAATTTATCAGCCAGCAGGTTTGCTGTTTCTTCTGGAAGAGTATAGGTAGTACCATCTATTGCCAGCTCAGCACATTGAGTGTTTCCCTTAAGATTTCAGGCATAACTGAAAAATGCTTTGTGGTTGTCCTTTGTTTGGGGGCTATTTTAGTCTCATATTTAGCTTTTGAAGACTATGAGTTCCCTGATTTGCCTGTTGAGACTAATGAGGGATTTTTTTCCTCTGCTGTGCATCCTCCCACTTACTTTTAGAAAGGAATGTCTTCCTTCTGTTGTATAATCCATTTATGGCAGGGTTCCAGCAGGTTGTTTGTTTTTCTGGCTAGATGTGGTTTTAGTTCGGTCAGGTACTGCCATTTCTATGCAGTTTAAGTGGTTGTACAAGGCATTAAAGTATAATTCTGCATAGGCCTATATGTTTTTGGGGTTAAGGGGAGCTTTAAATATGCTATCACTTATTAGAAGGTAATTTGCCTTGGAAAAATTCTTTAGGGTTTTAGTATTTGACAGGTGTTCTACCATTACATTTATTTCAAAGGAGACAGATTTACGATACATGCTTACCAATGAGGACATTATGCTGGAGGGGTGTGCAATGTTCCTTCATGTTTGTGAGTACTTTGTCAAGGATATTTGAGCCCCTAGTGGGAGCGCAGAAGGTCCAGGAATCTCAGAACATGCACGTTAGTGGTTGTATATTTTTCCCATTTTATGGAGGAGGAGTTAAAAATCACCAAGGATTAGTGTTTTGAGATGAATGTTAAATAATTCTAGTAACTTTAAGTATGTGGAGTGGTTTTCATGGTTCATGGTTGGGGACCTGTGGCTACCGATGATATGACGAGGGATTTTCTTGTGGTCAGTTGGTTATGGAGTAGCTCAAGCAAGTCCTCCTGCTTTTCCAATCTAGAGGTGTGATTGTTTTATGTAAATGAAAACCCCTCATCCTTTCATTATTTTCCTTTCAGAGGGTGGGCTGAATGTATGGTGGGCTTTGTATTCTGCTGGGCTGATTTCTGCAGCCTTGAAGCATGTCTCTACCTGAGCAGATGTCAGCATTTGTTAGAGTAAGGAGAGCTTCCAAGGAGTCTAGTTTCTTGTTAAGACTGCTAGCATTGAGCAGTAGTACCTTCAGCTTGCCATTAGGCTAGGTCTGTTGATATGGCACTGCTAAGAAAAGCACTATGGGATGACCAACTCCTTGGCCACTATTCAAATGTTTCACAGATGCAGACCATCTGTGGCAAAACAACATAGTCTGTTGATCTTGTTGTCCCTGGCTGAGCAGTACTGGATCCCTTTGTATTGACATCAGTAGCTAAACCAATTATTGAAGTCGATCATTTTCTGTTGGTACTGTGGTATCATTCTTAGTGAGGGTAGAATACTGCTTAGTGCAAGGCTGCTACCAGCCTGTGACATGTATTCAGAGAGTTCCATTGCGTCTCTTCATATATTTCAAGGAGGTATGTCTCTGGTCATTCAAACCCACATGGAGTATGACTGAGTCACAATGCTACTTGTGGTTTGAGTGACACGAGTGCCTGCATGATCTAGCGAATCCTGGCCCCTGACAGGCAACTGCCTGTAACCATTTCTTTATCCAATCTGATGAGGGGGGCATCCATGTATCTCACTAGGGAGTCTGCTATGACCAAGAAGCTTGAATGTGTGGTGTTTCGCCTTCTTGCTTGTGGAGACATTGATGTGTATTTATGTGTGTAGTGGTTGGTGTTGAGTTGGTTTTGTTTGTGTGTGATTTCTGAAGGAAGTGTACTGAAGGCCTCTGAGGTTTTGATAAGTTACTTTTGAATACCTTCGCAAATGTGAGTTTGTGTGTCGAGACCTTATTTAGTAATGAAAACAGTGTGTGTTGCTGGCATCCTATTGGTCAGTTGATTTGTCAGTATGTGAGTCGCATCTCAATTTTCATAGTGTAACTTCATCCTTCCCATACCGTTGATTTATTTTTGTTTGTTTGTTTCAGGATTAAGTAGTTGTCAGTATACATGAGGCAATTGCTGCATTGCCTCAGGATGCCCATGTCTACCAGGCTGGCTACAGAGATAGCAGGAAAGTGCCTATCCATGGTTTCAGGCTTTTTACTATGGGTTTAACTAGGGAGAAGAGTGGGGAGATTTAACTGAACTTGGATGACAGCACACGGACGAAGAATGGGTGCTATACCCAGTGTGATCTGCAGCTATTTAACAAGGCGATGCAGATTTGTGCACAACTCAGATGCTCCTAGAGCAGCAGGGGGACTGAGGAAGGTTGCAGAGACAGTTATTCTAAGGGAAATTTTAACTTGAAAGAGTTTGTGCCTATACAGGGCACAATTAACCGCTGCTGCTCAGAGAACAGCCTAGTGCAAATACCAGGCTTGTATAGAATTAGAAAAACAAGATGTTCATCGTGTTACACTGCTGCAGTCATTACACTTGGGTTATCCTGCCGTCAGGCAGTTCCCCAGTCGGCCTGAGTTCCAAAGTCTTGGTCCGGTGTCGGTTGCTGTCGCTTCTTCCCTGACGTCAGTGCGCCAGCGGGATACAAGATGCAGCCGACGCCATTTTCTTCAGTCTTTCTTGCCGCGCGGTTCCCGAAGCAGAAGCAGTTTGCTAGTGCCGGTCGGACGACTCCTGAGATTTTCATTCCAAATCCAGAACCGAAGTCTTCTAAAAAGCTAAGTACACCGTTGGGGAAACTTTTTCTTGCCTCAGACCGATGTCAGTAAAAGTTAATAATTGTATTTCTTGTGGGAAGCAAATACCTCATAAGGATTTCCACTCCTACTGTATCCCATGCCTAGGCCCAGACCACGACGTTACTGGTTGTCGGTTTTGTGCTAGGTTTAACAAGCGCACTATTAAACGTCTGTTTGATTTTGCCTATTATTTTGGCAGAAAATTTAATTACACCATGCCGTCGGAACTTCCGATGACCGGAATTCATAAAAAGCGCAAGGACAAGGACAGGCATCCGAGGCCCAAGACTGATGACGAGGCCTCTTCTAGGCCGGTAGCCGGATCTCCGTTTTTCAGCGAGGTGCCTACGCAGCCCCTGACGACCGCTTCAATAGAACCACCGACCGCCTCCGACTCCCACGTGGAGCTGGCTGGGCCTTCGGACGCTCTTGGTATTCAGATTACCGAACTTACTCCTACAGAGGGAACCGAAGTAGCTGAACATTCCACAGCTTCAGAGGGTGTTTTCAGACCTACCCAGTTAACCATTAAACCCTCTGTTAAGTCTAAGCCTCCCTTAAAAGCAAAGAAACAGACACAGCAATCTCCAGGGCAGGCTTCTATGCCTAAGAAACAAATGCTAAAAATGGCCGAAGACCTAATCACCCTGATCAGAGGGTCCCAACCCCCTCCAGATAAAAGGCCCAGACAAGATGCAGACAATGAATCTTCAGACCAGGTGTCCATTTCCTCTGACTCATCCTCAGACCTAGGGTATTCCTTACCCCCTTATGAGGATTCTGATGCTGAGGAATCAATTCCATCAGCCTCTCCGCCTGAGGACTACTCCTTTGAGGAGACCTTACATACCATGAGGGAGCATTTCCACTGGGAAGGCCAGGATTACTCAGAATCCAAGAAAAGGCTCAGAGACTTTCTTTTATTGCCTCAACACAGACCCCTTGCTATTCCGCCAGTGTTAGATATTGTGGATGATGTATACACTGAATCCAGCTTAAACCCTGACTCCTTACCACCAGCCCCAGTTAAGCCAGATAGATTACAGAGTCCCTGACTCTCACAAATTTCTATAGAAAAGCCCTGTTGCTGACCCTGAAACTATTTCTCAGGGACCCAAAGGGATTAAGGCCTCATCAGCTAAAATCCCAGTCCCCTCTGACAGAGATTCCAGAGCATTAGACAGATGGGGCAAGAAAGTTTATACATCTGCAACTTTAGCCATGAGAGCCTCGAATTGCCAGTTTCACATGCTTAAATAACAGCAATTTTTAATGTCTCAGTTGAAACAAAAGATGCTTCCATATTCAGATCCTCCTAATTTGAAAGAAATACAGGATTTATTGCATGCAGCTGAACAAGTGGGAAAACATACTTTGCAATGTGGTTTTGATTCCTTAGAGGCCTCCTGTAGAGCAGCAGTTACAGGCTCTGTCATTAGAAGGCATGCTTGGTTAAAAGAACATACGCTACCAGATCATGTTAAGGCCAAATTATTGGATGCACCTTTGCAGTGGGATGTGTTGTTTGGAGTTAAGGCAGAGGAGGTATTAAAAAAGATGGAGGATAAGGCAAAATCTATGCAAACGGTCAAAGATTTCTTACAGGTTCAACCTCCTCGTTTTAGCAGAAATTGGCCAACAAAAAAATTGGTCCTTTCCAGTCACAGACAGACGTCAAAGGGGCAGATATAGACGTCCAAGAGGTAGAGGTCAGACACAAGGCCCTTACAGACCTCGACAATGGGGTACACCAGGCCAGAAAGAAGGGGAAGACAGGTCTCAACCATATAAAAAACAGTCTCAATGACTTCCCACTACAGCTGCCAAACAGCTCTCTCTTGGCAGCCCCCTTAGGAGGAAAACTGGCTCTTTTCTATCACAATTGGCATTGCATCACCAAAGACAAATGGGTTCTCAACATCATATCTCAAGGTTACAGGTTCCACTTCCACACTCTTCCAAGGTTAAAAGGAATGCCAAATCTGCCACCAAATCAATGGGCAGAGACTCAAAAACAAATTACAGCACTCATGGACATGAGAGCTATTCAAAAGGTACCACCACAAGAGCAAGGACAAGGATTTTACTCAAGACTCTTTCTGGTTCCCAGAAAGGACAAAGCCTGGAGACCCATTCTGGACCTTTCTTCTCTGAACACTTACCTGGATATTCCGAAATTCAAAATGTTGACACTACAGCAGCTTCTTCCCATGCTGGGCAAGAAAGCTTGGCTCGTGACTTTGAACCATAAAGAGTCATACCTGCATGTCCCTATCAGACAAAACTGCAGAAGATACCTCAGATTTCTAGCAGGTTCAATGCACTATCAATTATCTGCACTGCCCTTTGGCTTATCTACTGCGCCCAGGGTCTTCACAAAGTGCCTGGCACCAGTAATTGCATTTTGCAGGCAAAAAGGAATTCAAATTTACCCATACCTGGACGACTGCATAATCCAAGCAGAGAGCAAGGACATTCTTCTAAAGCATCTGGCGTACGTAAAAAAATTATTAAGTTGCCTGGGGTACACAGTAAACGAAAATAAATCAAAACTAGTGCCCTCACAACAGATAATATTCCTGGGTGCCAGCTTAAACACAATGGCCCAGATGGCTTATCTCACGCCAGACAAGCAAGGACAACTGACTCAGTATTTTCATTTAATGGCAACAAAGACCCAACTCCCTGCAAGAAAAATTCTGCAGGCCTTGGGCTACATGGCATCTTGCATACTACTAATTCCATATGCCAGACTGCATATGAGGAAACTACAATGGTACCTAAAGAGTGTATGGTCTCAACACTGTCAAAATTTGGAAACAGCTATACCACTAATTCCTTGCCTTCAACAGGAATTTCGATGGTGGGCTCAAGCTTGTCACCTCAACAGGGGACAACCTTTTACTCAACCCACAGCCAGGCAGACACTGACAACAGATACATCGGATTACGCCTGGGGAGCACACATGGCAGGAAAATGTATTCAGGGCGAGTGGTCCGCAGAACAAAGACATCTCCACATCAATCAAAATGAGATGCTAGCTGTACAAAATGCAATTATATCTTTCAAGGACCTGCTACATCCAGGACAACTACTACTAAAGACAGACAACACCCACATTTATGTGGTACATAAACAAGCAAGGGGGCACACACTCCTACCCCCTCTGCAGACAAGCCATGACCTTGTGGAACACAGCTTTAAACTACCAAGTTCATCTGCAGGCACAATTCCTGCCAGGAGAGAAAAACACACTGGCAGACGACCTAAGCAGAAACATCATGGATCCTCACTAATGGCAATTGAGTCCACAAATATTCAGAATGATAGCACAAAAATGGGGGAAACCAGACATAGATCTGTTTGCATCCCCAATAAACTGCCAACTACAGAAGTTCTGCACAAGGAGCTACCATCCACAAGCATGGAAAGTGGATGCCCTCTCATTCAGCTGGAAAAAACTACAAGTATACGCTTTCCCTCCTTTACCTCTCTTTCCAAAGGTACTCATAAAAGCCAGGCAGGAAGAGCCAAAGATGATCCTGATTGCACCAGACTGGCCACGCCAGCACTGGTACCCAATCTTAAAGAACTTAGCACAAGAACCACCCTGGATTTTGCCTCACATCCCACGGCTGTTGACACAACACAACAATCAGATACTTCACAGCCAGCTAAAGACCTTAAATCTAGCTGCATGGAAAATTCCTTAACCAAGCAACCTCTCTCCAAAGCTGTTATGGATGTCATTCTGGAGGCCAGAAGGCCTAGCACCAAGAAAGCCTACTCGGATAAATGGAAGAGATTCTGTGCCTGGAACCAAGCACACAGCCTTGACCCTCTTGTCCCAAACATTCCTCAGATACTTCAATACTTAACTGAGATGCTGGGCAAGGGCCTCTCCTTCTCATCCATCAAGATTCATCCCTCAACTTTGTTTTGGAAAAATTAACTTTACCTCCTTTTGAGCCAGCTAACACAGCAGAATTAAAATACATCTCTTGGAAGACTGCTCTGCTACTGGCAATAACATCAGCAAGAAGAGTTTCAGAATTACAGGCACTAATGGCAGTGGAACCTTTCCTCATCTTCCACCAGGACAGGGTGTCTTTAAGAACTAACCCTACGTTCATGCCAAAGGTAGTATCAAGTGTGGCTCTAAACCAAACTATTCACTTGTCAACTTTTTATCCAAAACCACAGAACAAAGGGGAGAGACTACTACATTCCTTGGACATTCACAGACAGTTACGCTTCTACGTGGACAAAACCAAAGCTTTCAGAAAATCTGAGCAATTATTGGTAGCATACACTGCAGGAGCACAGGGAAAAGCCATTTCAAAGTAGACTATTTCAAAATAGATAGCTCACTGTATACGTTTTTGCTATACCCACCATGGGAAACCTGTACCTAGCAGCATTAGATCTCACTCCACCAGGGCAACAACCACTTCAACTGCCTATCTCAGAGGAGTGCCTACCAAGGATATTTTAGAAGCAGCAACATGGAGTTCTGTACATACCTTCACCAAACATTACCATTTGCTTTTATATTCCAAATCCAGAGCTGGCTTTGCCACTGCTGTGCTGCAGTGCCTTATAGCCACCCCTAATGCCTTATAGATCCATCCTCCCTACCTCAGCTTTGGGATTCCACCCAAGTGTAATGACTGCAGCAGTGTAACATGATGAACATAGTACAGTTTTGTACCTACCATAAATGTAGATGTTAGAGTGTAGACACTGCTGCAGTCCAGGTTACCCTCCCTCCTTCCCCTCTTACTCGCTGGTACGTACCTAGGTCTTCTACCCTTATTTCCTAAAGGGAGTATTTGCTGGTAATTAAAAATGGTTGTTTGCTTTTCTATTATATATTTGACTAGCAATTTGAAAGGCCTACCTATTTGGGGGCACCAGACATCTGGGGCAAGAAAAACTGAAGAAAATGGCGTCGGATGCATCTTATATCCCCCTGGCGCACTGACGTCAGGGAAGAAGCGACAGCAACCGACGCAGGACCAAGACTTTGGAACTCAGGCCGACTGGGGAACCGCCTGACGGCAGGATAACCCAAGTGTAATGACAGCAGCAGTGTCTACACTCGAACGTCTACATTTATGGTAGGTACAAAACTGTACTTTATATAACAGGAAAGCCTACAGACCAGTCAGCAAAACACACAATACGCTTTTAGCCAGTAGCCCCCAACTCAGATAGGTTTGCTAAAGGTATTACATTTGAAAATTTCTTGTCAAGGAAAATGCACATAGCAATACATCAGTGGCTCTTTTTTGTTGTTTCAGACCCCCTGGTTTCATAAAGTTGGTCAGGCTCTAAGGGTTCACTGATCCTTTACTATGTACTGTCCTTTATAGCTGTATTCTTTCCCTCCCCCTCGTGTCATAAACCTAATGAGCTTTTGGGAATCTAAAGATTTTAACTCTGTAGTCTTGATGATAAAAGAAATATGGAAACCACTGAGAAATAGTGACTGACTTGAAGAGCTAAGTGATTCCTATTTTTAATCTAGTTTAAACACTGTTTTTGCAGAAGAAGAAAAATAAACTACTACTTGCATTTTGTTTAAACCGTGACAGAGAACTCACTCTGGCGAGTATTACTGAAATATAGTGTCAGGCACTCCATCCAGATATTCTCAAAGTTAGTAAATTCTGAGTATACCATTCTAAGTAAATGGAAACCAGTGATGGAATGAAATAGTGGGGAAAGATAAGCTCAATACTTATAAGAATCATGGAAAAGAGAAAGACAGCCAGAAATAAAAATCATGTCAGTATTTCTGTTCCCATCAAGGTATTTTGGGTAGAACAAAATAAAAATCGGTAATGGCTTCTTAGAGTGCCATTGAGACAGTACTATGGCACAGAACATGACAGCAAGGTAAAGCCATAATATTTTTTTTTACTTTTTGTAGTGGTAAGGCCTACAGTACTGCACACATTTTACTAACTACTGCCCAACAGCAAGTGAAGGTTAAACCTTCCTTGTTCTGTGCTGTTTCTGTAACATTACTGCTTTTTTATATAATGTCTTCAACAAGAACCATTATGTCTTAAGGTCTCCATCTGCTTAAACCATCAGTGTGTTCTAGTTGAGCAAGTTTTTTTTTTACCATTAGAGCAATGGGTTAGAACCCACTGCTGCCATGTTTAAAAAAAAAAAATCACTCAACAAAAAAAGTGAAGGTTTCAGCAGGTGAAGCCCACAAATGTGTAATTTTACCTGTAAAGTAAAGGAGGTTGTGTATAACAAGTGTTTCTGTGTTGCATATTTAGGACTGAGATGTTACAAACTGCACTACATTGACTAATGCACCATTTGTAGAACTGTGCGCTGTGTTGAACTCTAGGATGCATGAGCAGATCTGCCATATATGGTGCAACAGTGTCAGATCTGTTATTATTAAATTGGCTTAGCCACAAAATGGAGAATGTGAGAAGCTGTGCCCCCCAACCAAAAAAAATTCAGTTTGTAGAAGCGACATGTCAGGGTGTTGTAGTCTTGATTGGCATTTCAGAGTGCATCTGTTGTATAGTTACATTCTGAAGGGGGACATGGGAAACAGACCCCCACCCCTACATCCACCATGTAGTAGCTTAGTTCCAGGTAACTGTCAGATAATTATGTCAGCTTTGAGATTGTTGTACTTCAGGAGATAAGAGTTCCCCATGCAAATCAGAGTTTGAGTGCACAGTTCTGTAATGGTGCATTAGTCAAAGTTTTGCATTTGTCACTATTTTACTGCCATAATATGTAATATATATAAAAAAAACAGTATATACAGCTCTTAAGCTTCCAAATATTTGGGCACTTAGAAGTGACAGCAGTAATCGTTGGTTGTTGTTTTTGCCCTTTTTTGAGTAAGTTAAGAAGTAAAGGGTAGCAGTTACCTATGTGGTTTGAGAAGCACTGTTGACATTTACAGAGCAGGACAGCTGGGCACCAGTGTAAACATAGTGGTGGTTGTCGCTGCATTGTGCTTATTTCTGAATGTTTTGTGTACTTCCAAAATAATGCATAATTTAAATATCTGGGAAAGTGCAGAATACAACGATGGGTATAGAAGGCAGAGGGGTGTGTTATAGGCTACTGATCTAGTAATTTTTTTAAGAAGCACACAAAAACATTTGTTATGTAAAGCTCTATTTGAAATAGGGCAGATCACCTAATGGTAAATGGTTATTGCAATGGAAAGATAGCTATATGAGGATGAAACATGGATTTCAAGTTATGTGTAGAAATATGTTACATTGGTTGTGGTATTAATATGTTTAGAAATACTTTGATCTGTCTACACTCTGGATTCAAAATGCATTGTTCATAAGTGTGTACTAGGCTAATGGCCCTGGAGCCTTTATAAGCCTAGCCCATAGAAGTGCCCTGGCATCATGCCATCCGACGTTACTGTTTGCTTTGAAACCACCGTAGAGGTTACTGAAGTAAGAAAATAAATGAAGGAAAGTACAGTTGTGTAAAATTTTACCATAACGGTAGATGTCCTTGCTTTCACCACTGCAGTATTCCTTATGAATGGGATTCCCTGCCATGAAGCCCTCCGTCCGGCCAGTTTACAAAAGTCTACCATTGCTTTAAGGTACACTGAATGTTACCTGCACACACCTTGTGTAAGGTAGGGCATAAAGGTGATGTTCAGGTGTACCATCCTCAGAACAGATTGCCCCAGTAGGAACAGCAGTCTAAGGAAAACTAAGGAGAATCTGCACAGCCAGGAAGGGAAAAAGACCTGGGGGATGGGGAATAGGAGTGAATACTGCAGCGGTGAAGGCAAGGACATCTACCGTTATGGTAAGATTTTACACAGCTGTACTATGTCCTTACATTCACCGCTGCAATATTCCCTATGAATGGGAGAGTGCAAAGCTTAAGGAGAAACCTGGGAGGAAGAAGCAGCAGAACCCTCTAAGAAGCCATGAAGAATGGCAGCAAAACCAGCTCTAGCTCTGCATATACCATCCAACTGGTAATGTTTGGTAAAGGTGTGACGCCCGTGCCCTGGCCCAGCAATCAAGGAGCTTCAGTCCTCACCACTAACACCAGAGAGGGCGTCTCATATTAGAGGAAAGGATAACCAATACACACAGTAAAGTGCAATTTCCCTTAAGAGCACACAGAAATCACAGTCAGTCCGGGGTGGTCACTCCCTTGCTCCCCATGTCCCCAATAAGACTCCCCACTGGCACAGCTATAGGGTCCAGATCTCAGCCTAGCTGGCAAGCTAAAACCTCCAGTACCCTCTCTGTCCAACCAGTGCTTCTTGTCCCTGCCCAAGTAGCTGACACACACACACTTTGAGATAAGTATTTGTACAACTTCACAGACACTCCAGGGAAAGGCTGACACAGATTCTCCAGCTGTGCCCCTTTACCCAGACTATATCGTAGTAATTACTGCCACCCCTAGCTAATAATTATCAGCTACCCAAAGGCCCTTAAAAGGGTGTCCAATAATTACTGTGCAATATTGTTTTCCAATAGTAAGTGTGACTAAACAGTCTTAAGGCTTATTTGGAGTGACTTAGACAGTAAACTCTATAAATATGCAATGTACTCTAGAGCTTCAATTATCTCTACATAAACCAGCAACAGTTGAAAAGGGTTTAAAAATATTTAATAGTAAATACTAAAAACACAAGACAATACTACTACACCACAGTGCTATTCAAGAGTTCAGAGATCACACATAAACTTAAAATAATTCAGTAGTACAGTTCTGACATAAAAGAAAACACTTAGTCTAATCTTTTCTAATTTCCTAGCTATTGCTACAAGAAAACACACTTCTAAGATAACTTACTTAAGAGAGCAGGCAGTGCTGTAGGTTGGATATCAAGACAAAAATGCTTACAGTCTCTCTCTGAGCAATAGTTTTTAAAATCACTAACAAACATTTCTGCTGGGCCCTCCCAGATTACATCATTCTCAGTTAGTTTCCATTACATCATTTCTTTGACACTTAGCCTGGAGTTCCCAGGCCAACTGGCTACATTATTTAGCAAGCTAACACTTGCTCAGGAAGCTACAACAATAAAAGACAATTCACATGTACACTCTAGTAATTATTCCTTAAGTTAAAACAATAGAAAGAATGTGTTCAGCTAGCCTCTTCGGCACCACTATCTAGATTAAAGGACAGATTTTAAATAATTTTAACTTCAAAAGAAAGATTTGAAATGTTTGACTTAGTTTTCTTTACAGCAGATGGCAATGTTGCTACAATCTTGAAGTTCAACATTTTACAGTGTTTTCTTTCATTTAAGAAACAAGCCTGTATTTTACATAATTCTGGCATTTGTAAATACAAATGTATCAAATTCTATTTGACTAGGCTGGCAGTCTTCACCCTTCTCTACCAGTCTTCACAAAAGGTATGCACAGAAGTCCAGGTAGCAGCTTCAATAATAGAATTAGTGTCTGAGCGCTTGAAAAAAGCACCAGAAGAAGCCACAGCTCTAGTGGAATTAGCCTTTATAGAATAAGGAAGCTCTCGCCATGAAAAATGTGACAAAAGGAAATAGCCCTTGAAATCCAAGTGGAAATAGTTTGCTTGGAAATAGCCAAACCTAAAGACCTCTGATGAAAGGAAACAAATAACTGGTCAGACTTTCTGATAGCTTTAGTTTTATCCAAATAAAATCTGAGCTGTCTATGCAAATCTAAGGTATGCAGCACCCTCTCAATGTCAGATTGCAGAGAGGGAAAAAAGTAGGCAAATTAATAGACTGATTAAATGACAACTCATTGACCACCTTGGGCATGAAAGAAGGATTAGTACACAAGGACACCCTTGTCCTCATGAAATATCAAAAAAGGTGGACAAGCCATAAGGTCTTACAACTCAGACACCCATCTAGCAGAAGTAAGAGCTAACAGAACTGTCTTCCAAGAACAAAGTTGCAAGGAAGCTGAAACAACAGGCTAAAAAGGAGCCTGAGTCAATTTTTCAAGAACAAAATTAAGATCCCAGGGAGGTGGAACAGGCTTCCTGGGATGTCTGATATTAAGGATGCCTTTAAGAAATTGCTTAGCCTCAAATCTAGAAGCTAATGGGGGAGTTAAAGGCAGACCAGCAGAAAGAGCTGATAAGTGGGCCTTAATAGAATAATAGGCTCAAACCAGCATTAAGCAACTCACACAAATAAGAAAGAACCAAAGGAACATTCACAGAAAGTGGGTCCAGGTCGCGAGAAAGACACCAGGTAGAAAACCTCTTCCATTAAGATAAATAGGATTTCCTATTAGTAGGTTTCCTGGCCTCCTGCAGGGACTGCAGCACATCCTCAGAAAAAAGGCCTCTATGAGGAATCAAAACCCTATCACCCACAGTGTCAGTTGAAGCTCGGACAGGTGGGGATGGATAAGAGACCCTTCGTCTTGTGTGAGGAAATCCAGACTGTGAGGTAACTTGTGATGGTTGCCGCTGGCTAGATGCAGAAGTAGAGGGATCCAGTGCTGTCGAGGCCAAAAGGGAGTCACCAACAAGATTTTGGGAGCATTCTGTTGAATCTTGAACAGGGCTCTCAGAATAAAAGGAAGGGGAGGGAATGCATAAAGAAACATCCCCTTCCAAGAAAATGAGAGGGCGTCCACCTTCCATACCAGAGGACCTGGGACTCTGGCACAAAACAGAGGAAGTTGTCTGTTCAGAGGGGATGCAAAGAGATCTACTTGAGGAGTAGGAGCACTCCACTGGTGAACAATCTCCAGAAACACATCCCTGTGAAGCATCCGTTCATGGGATTGAGTGTAGGACCTGCTCAGGCTGTCTGCCACAATGTTCCGATCTGAAGGAATGTAAACTGCCTGAAGAGTCACACGATATTGGATAGCCAGATCCCATACCAGAAGTGCCAGCCAGCAAAGATGGTAGGATCTCGTACCCCCCTGTTGAGATACTTCATGACTGTGGTATTATCTGTGAATACCTTGAGAAGGCCCTGCAGAGAAGAGAGCCTGAAAGGCCTGAAGAGCCAGCATAAGAGCCCTCATCTCTTTGATGTTGATGTGCTCCTTCCGCTGACGAGCCAACCACATTCCCTGAACCCTCAGGGAGCCAAATGTTGCTCCCCATCCCACATCTGAAGCATCTGTGAACAGATCCTGAGAGGGAAGTGGAGGCTGAAGAGGGAGCCCTGGATTCATAAACAACTGCTGAATCCACCACAGAAGTTCTTTCTCGAGTCATGGGAAAAAAGGAACAGGAAAGTGTAGAGGATGTGCATGCTGAAGCCACACTGACTTCAGAAACCACTGGAACTTCCTCATATAGAGTTTGGCCAGAGAAAGCATTGGGATCATGGAAGCCATGAACCCCAGAGCTCTCGGAAACTCCCTGGCTGAAATGGAGGCCGGGGAAGAAGAGTTTGAAAGAAAGAAATGAGAGTTAATGCCTTTGGAGGAGGCAGGGATGCCAGCAATGGCACTATTTGAAATGCAACCCAGAAAGACATGAGCCTGAGGAGGAGTCTGGGAAGATTTGTTGAAGTTTATTGTCAACCCCAGGCTCTGAAGAAGAGATATGGTAAAATGAAGACTTTGCAAAAGGACCTCTGGAGAAGATACCTGAATCAGCAGGTCGTCCAAATAAGAAAAGATTTGGATCCCTTGAAGCCTGCAAAAGGCAATCACAGGAGCGAGGCATTTGGTGAACACTGATGGGGCAGTAGAAAGGCCAAAGGGCAAAGTACCGAACTGAAAATGCCAGGAAGCAACAGAGAAATGCAAAAATCTCCTGAAAAGAGGATGGATTGGAATATAGAGATAAGCATCCTTGAGGTCCAGAGACACCAGAAAGGCCTGAGGGAGCAAGAGAGGAAAAAGGGACTAAATGGACAACATCTGAAAGGTGTTCAGATGGGAGAGGTCTAGAATAGATCTCCAAGTATCTTCTTTTCTGGGCACTAGAAATATTCTTGAATAAAACCCTTTCGCCCTTTGGGACACAGGTACTTCTTGAATAGTGCCCTGACACAAGAGGTCCCGAAGAACTCGGGGGTTAAAAGGAAGCTCTTCCCGATCAGGCTGAGGAATGCCCATAAAAGGAGGGCGGGAAATCCAGACCATGAAGTACCCTTGATGAATGATTGACAGAACCCAAGAATCCTGAGTGATCCGGAGCCAAACAGGAAGAGGAATGTGGCTGGGAATGGGTGGATGGTCAGACAGTACCTGGTTTGTCAGGAAAGGAAGGCTTAAGAATCCCTGTAGTCTGAGTGGCCATAGCAGGAGGAGTCTGTTTACTACCCTTTTTACCTTACTTCAACAAACAAAAGAGTATTATCCAGAGGAGCATCCAGCAGCTTAGCCTTAATTTCTTCAGGCAAAGGTTGAAGCTGAAGCCATGAATATCTCCTCAGAACTGAACAAGAAGCAGCAGCCTTTGAAGAGGAATCTGCTGCATCATAACTACATTTGATAGAATGACAAACTACCTGAGAGGAAGTCCCAAGCAAGGAATTTTTCAATGGAAAAAGGTGTAAATATAATGCTACACTGAAGGGCAACAGTAAAAAGGAAGATATTTATTTTGTGACAACATACAGTTGTTATAGTGTATACTTAATAGATTTGTTGAAGTTTTATTGGGAATATTTGTTGTCTTTGAAAGATTTTTCACAATAGGTCAATTGTATGCCTATGAAGAAGTGTTAGGGATTTTATAGTGAAAGGTAAATTTGTGACTTCCGTGGTAAATATTGTAAGAGCTTTAACAGAACATGGGACCACACTCTGTGGGAGATGTAAAGCTCATGAACGCATAACTAAAAGTTTTTGTAAAATTAATGGTCTCAGCTTCAATGTGAGAGGTTGTTATGGGTTTGTTTATGCCCTTAAATGTCCTTGCAATAAATTTTGTATGGGAGAGTGAAAAAGACACTCTAAAGTCAGGTTGATGGAACACATAAGAGAACTTGTTAGGAATAAAAAGGAGAGCTTGGTAGCTGAGCATTTTAGTAACGTACATGGTGGTAGGTCTGCAGGTTTAGTAGGTACTGTGTTGGAAAAGATAAATGTTCAATATGATGATGTGGATATTAAAAAATAAATTACCTTTTAAGGAATGTGTATATATTTTGAAGTATGATTCTTTAGCCCCAAATGGGGTTAAATGTAAAGTGTAATTGGAGTTTTTTTTATTTAATGATTTTATTGGAATGTGCAATTAAACCCGCAGTGGTGGTGCTGCGGTAGCGTTGTCGCCTCACAGTAAGACGCTGTCCGGTTAGATTCTCAGCTAGAGTGTCTTCTGCGTGGAGACATGTGTGAATGGGCGTATCTTCATTGAAGGTTGTGCATCAGGCCTGGCAAGCCGGTATGTAAAAATCAACTGCCAATCATTAGCGGACCGGAGTTCCGCTGTGGCGACCCCTAACCGGGAAAAGCCGAAAGACACATTGGAATGTGCAATTAAGCATTCAATTGTTTAATTGGTGTGTATATTTAAAGCAGGTGTATGTTTTAGAAAGATTTACTCCTTCAAGGCTTCTTTGGCAGAGATGTCAGAGAAAATAAACTGTTTTGGATACTGGCTGGTTGTTTTGTTTTACTTCCTTTTTTTCTCTGTGGTTGTGCATACCTAGAGATATGGGTCTGATAATTAATAGCTCTAAAAGCTAGGGTAGATGAAGTTTAAACTTTCTTACCTAGCCTATCCATGGTCCTACTGTCCTTGCCAGAAGTAAGTAACTTGGACGAAGGAAGCAATTGAGATGGCTTATCAGAGGCTACAGACACCACAGAGGGGTCAGCAGCAGGACATTTAAAAAAAAAAGGAACAATCCTCGAGCACTCTATAAAACCTATCAAACTTCCTGGGAGCAGGGGGCAGAGAGTCAGGGACTTTAGATGCAGTGGAAAAAACATCCAATAAAGCAGGCAATACAGGAGGAATGGCCACAGGTTTAGGAGATTCCATCTGCACTAACTCATAGAACCTCTTATGGATATCCGAAACCTGGGCACAGTCCTACTTAAAAAAAATCCATCATCCTAGAGATCGTGTCCTCAAAGGAAATTTCCTCAGAGAGATTATCTATAGTATGAGAATCCTACTACTCAGACCCATAGTCTAAAGGAGAAGGAATCTGGGTAGAATAAGCAAGGGAGTCATCATCAGAATCCACCTCAGAAGAATGCAGTTCTCTAGGCCTTTTAGGGGAAGAGGCAGACCAAGGAGGAGCAGGAACTGAAACCCCTTGAGGAGGTAGCAATGACAGTAAAACATTAAATAATCCTGGAGTAAAGGCCTGCCGCTCACTTTGTGGATCCCTAGGAGCAAAAGAAACATGGTTCGTTTTCTGTTTCTTTTTTAAAGGGGCAGCCATCCTAGACACCTGAGAAGGCCCAGACACCGGACAGCATTCCACAACTGCAGTAGGAACCTCTTCCCTAAAGAGAAACTGCAGAACCTCACTAGAGCCCTCGGAAACAGTCAACCATGGTTCCCTCTGAACGCCCAAAATAGACACCTGCAATGCCTCGTCAGACATGCTGCCTGCCAAATCCTTACTGGTCTCCAACCCAGACGCGATAGAAGAATCTGACAAAATAACCGGGTGAGCCTCCAAGTCATAATAACCTCAGGAGAAACTCCTGGCAAAGGCTGGACAGTGGAAGATTCCAGTCATACCTTCTGCACCTTCTTCTTCCCAGATGGCTGACCCTCAGGGCAGGAAGTACCATCCATAGTACCTGCAGCAAGAAGCTTAAGTTGCTGGTTCTCAAGGTACAAAGAAAGTCAAGACAGTCTACTATGAAGAGTTTTGGGGACAAACGCCTGACAAGTTGAACAAGATGTATGGTCGTGAGCAGCAGCAAGGGAAAAAAGACACTTATTGTGGCTGTCTTTATAGGGAATCAGTCTCCCACATTGGCATTTACCCTTCTTGGATGACATTAACCTGAAACAGCACAAAAGAAACAGAAAAAGTAAACAAAAACCCAACTGGTTACTTATCTGCAACTGTGAGGACTCCAGCAAACAGGAGTAAGCACAGAAAAGCCAATAAATGGAAAAACTGTTAAAAAAAGCCAATAAATGGAAAAACTGTTTAAAAAAAAAAAAAACAATGTATGTAACCTGGCAGCAAAGAAATTCTGGGGATGGTATGCCTGAATCTCACCTTTATGCCTTACCTTCTGCAAGGAGTGCACAGGTGATGTTCAGCATACCTTAAAGCAGCGGTAGACTTTTGTAAACTGGCTGGATGGAGGGGTTTTGTCAGTGAGCCATTTGGCAACCCATCTTGTGACATAGGGATTTATACCTAGTTTAGTGAGTTTATCTATAATTCCAGAGTGGGGGATGGTGTTGAAAGCCTTGGCAAGATCTAGATAGGCTGTGTGTACCACCTTACCCTCGTCTACGGCTCTGGTGACTGCTTCAAAGAAGTCTGTCAGATTTAGGAGACATGATCTGCCTTTTACAAACCCGAACTGGGTGGGGTCCAGAGTTTGGAGATTACCAATGCCTTTGTTTATAAGTTCCATGATGATACGTTCCATGGCCTTGCAGACCAGGCTCTCAGGCTAATGGGGCGGTAGTTCCCAGGGTCCATGGTGGCTCCCCCTTGTGGAGTGGGATAACTGTTGCTGTGTGCCATTCAGCGGGCACAAAGCCTGAGGTGAGGCTATGATTGAACATGGTACTTAGGTGGGGTGCCAGTTTGTTCTGTAGTTCATGTAGAATGCAACCTGGGATGTTGTCTGGTCCCATGGATGCTGTGTTCTTGGCTTTGGAGATTGTGGTTTTTACCTGTGCAGCCGTGATTACAGGAACTTTGCGTTCTTCCGGTATAGAGATGGGCCCTTTAGGGGGTGAGAGGGGGGTAAAGTTAGCACTGTCAGTTGGGTCTGTATATTTAGTGCCATTGTGCTGTAACTCAGAGCAGATCTGAGTGTTGCCATTGAGATTCTTGACATAGCTGTAGAATGTTTTGTGGTTGTCTTTAGAATCAGTGGCGATTTTGTTTTCGTAACTAGCTTTGGAGGATTTTGTCAGGGATCGCAGCTTCTTACTGAGGCTGACCAGGGAGCTCCTCCACTCATGGGATTTTACTCTCCTTTTGCAACAGTTTCTTCCTTCTGTTGTACAGTTTGTTTATGGCAGGGGACCACCAATAGTGTCTTGGTTCTGTTTGGGATATCACGATCCATGCACTTGTGTAAGTGCTTATAAAGTGCAATTGTGTAGCATTCAGTAGTCGTAAATGTATTGTCAATCTGCATGGGTGTCATGAAGTTCACCACTTCTGTCTTAAGAAGCATGAAGTTGGCTTTGGAGAAATTTTTTACCGTGGTTTCCTTAATGGGGGTGGGGGCAGGATGTGGATATCTAGGGTGATTAGAATATGGTCGGATCGGACCAATGAGGAGTTGACTTCAGGTGTGGAACACCGGTCACTCATGTTGGTAATGACTAGATCTAGGATATTGTTGCCCCTGGTGGGGGTGTGGATAAGTTGATCCAGGGCATTGGAGTTTATGAATTCCAGAAAGCGTTGAGCAAAGGAGTTGGTACACGAGTAGTTTTCCCAGTTAATTGTGGGGTAGTTGAAATCGCCCATTATTAGGGTGTTTGGTTGAACCCTAATATTTTCCAGTACATCAAGAAAAGAGGAGTGGGAATCCTGGGGCATGGTGGGAGATCTGTAGCAAGCTACAATTTGGATTGCAGTTTTGCCCAGAGTTAGTTGTACTTGGATAACCTCGGATGCATTATGTTGAGCAACTAGCCTGGAGGTGTGGATATCCTTAATGAATATGGACACACCTCCGCCTTTGGTGTTCCGGTCCAGGTTACATGGCCAAAAAGGGTGGTATGAGTTACAGCCTGGTAGTGCAGGGGTGCTCTCTGGACCCTTGAACCAGGTCTCAGTCACTGCACAGATATCGACGTTCTCCATTTTAAGGAGTGCCTCGAGTGAGTGCATTTTGAGATTTAGACTTCTAGCATTGAGTAGCATCACCCTCAGTTTTTGCTTGCCTGTTCCTGTTACGGTGATGAATTTGTCATTTGAACCTTGCCTAAAAAAGGCACTATAGGAGCGGCAAGAACCTTAGCCAGTATCCGGAATCCCAGGGGTGACAGGTGCAGGCCATCTCTGGCAAAGCATCATAGTCTATTGACCATGTCATCCCAGGCAGGCAGATACTGGATCCCTTTAGAATGACACCAGAAGCTTAGTCAATTGTTGAAGTCAATCATTTTGTCCTTGTACTGCGGTATCATTCTGGGTGATGGCAGAATGCTACTCAGGGCTAGTGTCATACCTGCTTGGGCTACAAGATCGGAGAGCTCTTCCATGTCTCTTTTCATGTAGTCCAGGGAGGTACATCTCAGGTCATTCACACCAACATGGACAATGACAGAGTCATATTTGTACTTGTTGTGGAGTGACCTGAGTGCGTGGGTTATGTGGCGGATCCTGGCACCCGACAGGCATCTGACAGTAACTTTCTCCTTGTTTAGCATGGTGAGTGGGACATCAGTGTGCCTTACTATAGAGTCACCTATGACTAGTGTGTTGGGTACGTTGTTTTGCCTTATTAGCTGTGGTTGAGTGGCACACTGAGTCTGCGGGCTATGTGTCATTTGGGTTGTGTTGGGGGGTGGGGGTTGCTTGCATTTCTGCTTTGGCGGTCACTGTTGCTTGAGCAAATTATTATTGAGAGCTTCCATGAATGTTTTTGTGTTTCTGTGTGTGGATTTTTGTGGTGTAGATTTAGTGAGACTATGTGATGAGTGTGGTCAGTCTTGCTTGGAGAGAGGTTTACCTCCAGTTTGGCTAGATAAGTGCATCTCTCACAGGTTGTAGTGTTGGGTGGTAGGAGGAGAGGGTTGTCTGTGTACATGAGGCAATTTCTACATTGCCCCAAGATGCCCAGATTCATCAGATAGACAGGAGAGAACACTGGGAGCATGACCCTTGGACATGCCTGAATAAAAAAACTATTTTCCTCTAGATAAGTGAGGAAAGTGAGTACAAGAGCTGTTTTTCTCTAAGCAAGTGAGGAAAGTAAGTACCAAAGCTGTTTTCCTCTAGGTAATGAGGAAGGTTGAGTGCTGTAATAATTAATAGCTTATTTAGTGCTTACAGCAAGTTCTGAACAAGTGCTGATCACATTAAACATAATTTACCAGAATGTCTGTAGTATTGTTGCTTAAATATCCAGTGTAAATTTCTTTATAAATACACAGTTGCATGTAAGCATATTGAAGAGCTCACAGCACCATAATATGTTGCTAAGAATCAGTTTGTGAATATTGCATGGCTGTAGAGGGGGGGGGGGTAATTATATTTGCATCACCCTTGCTGCCCTTAGTTAGTATCAAACAGAGTAAATTATGGAATATAAGCACCATTATAGTGGAACCAAAGAACTATTTTACTATTGCATTAGCACATGTCTCCACAATACTTGCATTACCTTGCTTTGAACATATGGTCTCTGAGTGTTTTCTTGAACATTAGTAGTCTATTTTTCTATTGTTTTCTTGGAGGTTGTTCCAAACAGCTAGAGATATTTTTTGAGAAAGCCCTTTCATGCGCACCAAGTGTGAATGAGGGTATGTATAACTGAATACAGTCATTTCTAGACGTATGGGATTGGTTTCTGAACTGCAGCCATTATTTATTTAATATTTTGTAGATTACTGTACTGAGCCATAAAGTAGCTCTGTCTGTAACAGGTATGCAGTTTGTTGAGTTCAGAGTGGTGCAGTAGTGCAGTGGTGCTCATGCTTGTTAGCTTGCTGTACGAATCTAAGCATTTCCTTCTTGGTTGTTTGAATGGGCGAAGTATTGTGTGCAGGGGGAGAGGTACAGTTAAAGGGAGACAGTATTCCATGCTGAGGAGGACTTTGGTTATGACAATGGCTTGCCCAGCTTCAGTGGTCAACAAGTTGGATATTTTGTGTGAGACTTTAAACTGAGTTAATACTGTGTTGTCCTGAGCATTTGTGTGTTGGTGGATAGATTTTGGTCCAAAGTTAGTCCTAGGTACATCTGTTAAGTAGTGATAGCAACCAGGGTGCCAGGAATGTCTGTAATGTTTAAGTTAGGGATGTTACTTGGTTTTCTAGAGGTGCCAGATAGCAGCACTGTGCTTTGTAAAAATAAACTGCACATCAAATTACAAAATCCAGTTCCGTATAGCTTCAAAATCCTTCTGAAGTTCACTGTTTAGAACAGATTACCTTTTTTTGGATCTGGTTAGAGCAACGTCATCTGCAGTCATTATACAGTCTATATGATCTCAGGGTAGATCATTAATACACCAACAGAATAATAGAGGGCCTAGGACTGAACTTTGTAGGAGTCCTCGTGTTATGTTCCAGTTTTGAGTGGCATTGTAAGATCTAATTGCTCAGAAAGTTTTGTTTTCAGGAAAGTTTTCAAACTGTTGTACTGCTTCTACAGAGAAGCTTGTTTCTGACAGTTTATACAGCAACATAACATGAACAATAGTTTGAAAGCCCTCTTAATATGTAAAAAGATATATCCTGTAACTTTACCTTGCTTAGTGTTTTGTAAAGGTATGGCTTGTTAGCGAGTATGTTGAAGTGACACCCCAACCCCATGTGCAAAAATGGGAAAAAGAGATGATGGATGGATGGATGGATTTGATTACCAGTAAAGTCTAAATGGGCCCATTTTCAGTAGAGGCCCAGGGGAAAAAGCTCCATAATATTACTAAATATTTTAAGAACAGTAATTTTACACTGAATTGTTGAAGTACTGAAGAAAGTGAAGTAAAGAGCTGCAAGGTATGAATTGGTACTTGTTCATATTTAGGGGTACCTTGGGGTTGACCAAAAACAGAGCCACATTTTGGCTAGGAAGTCTTTCAAAATAGTTTTAAAGGACTTGAAGGGTATTGACCTTATGGATACAGGTAAGGAGTTTCAGGCCTTGGCAACATGGTACAAGTATAGACCATGCCCAGCAGATGTGTTAGGTTGGTGGACAGAGAGGAGTTTTTAGTCAATGGATTGTAATGACCAAGTCGGAACGTAGGTGTGTAGGACGGTGATCAGCGCTGAACAATCAGATGGACTCTGGATAATCTTACAGGTTGTAAGAAGCTGTGTATACCTTAGTTGGCAGGGTAGTTCTAACCAATGTAGGCTTTTTAGTACTATACAGTGGTGGGTTCTGAAAGGGGTATGTTCTGCAAATTTAGCCACATTATAGCATTGTTCAAGCTTTGCTTTTTGTGATGCCTGAAGGTTATAAGAATGGGAGCAACATAAAGTAGTGGGGGAAGGAGGTAAGTAATAGCAAATGTAGTTTTAGTAACGTTTATGAGAGAGTTTTTGTCTCTATAAAGCACCCCAAATTTTTGGTGATCTTTTTTGTTTGTTTTTATGCAATTCTGTATATGAAGGCTGAATTCAAGATTATCATCCACTACCATCCCTAATAATTTACTATGAGAAGTGACTTCAGTGGCTGTATTATTAAAATAGAATTTAAATTTTGTTTTTCACGAGAGAGGAATTTGTGGGGGAAAGTAGTATTTTTTTTAATTGCGTTGTGAGTAACAAAGCCATGTCTCAGTGGTTTTAAGGCTTCCTAAGTAATTTTTTTTAGATGTGTCTGATGTGTATATGAATAAAGAGTCTTCTGCGTATTGTGTTAGAGGCCTGTTGTGTGGAGGTGTTGGTGAGAATGTTAAAGGGGGGGGGGGCTAAGGTAGAGCCTTGTGATACACCACTAATGACTGTGAGGTATGAAGAAAGGGTGGGGTGCCATTTTATTGACTACCTATTAGACTAGTAACTTTTGAACCATAGAAGGGTTGGCTGAGATAGACCTAGAGAGATATTTGAAGTAGAAGTTTGCTTTGACAAACTGTCAAAGACTTCAGATGAGTATAAAAATAAGGTGGAGACTAGTTTGCCATTATCTGTAGTTTTATTGACGGTATCTATAAAGGTTAGATGTGCAGCGTTAGTACTGTGGTAGGGAAGGAAGTCATGTTGTGTGGGGGATAGGAGTTGTACCAACAATAGTTAGTTTAGCAGTTGTATTTTGAATATATCTGTGAAGTATTTTGGAGGGGGATAAGATTGCTATATGTCTAAAGTCAGTGATGTCTGTTTTATTTTCCCCTTTGTGTTGATGGATAACGTGATGTTTCCAGAGAGAGGGGAAATGTGAAATTCTTGGAGTGACATATTTATAATGATTGAGACTGGATAGGCAATGATATTCGCTAGTATTTTAAGGTACTCTCTTGGAAGATCATTCTGCTGAAGTAGAACATGGTTTGAGTTTGGTTAAGAGTAGCTTTATGTAGGAGGTGTAAGTAGATGTGCTGAAACTTGACTGTTGGGCAGGATTGGGATTTGATGTTGTGGAATCCTTGATTAGGAACACTATACTATCTATGAAGTAATCAAGTTAAATTCTATTACAGTTTTGAGTTTTAAGTTATTGGGAGAGGGGTTAATGGGTTTTAATTTTTTCACCAGGATGCAAGAGTTCGTTAATGTCTGACTGAATATGTTAGGGTTGTGTTTACTGTTGTTCTGAGTGTTGTTATAGTCTTTTTTGGTAATCAGTCGAAATGTCAGGACTCGCTAGAATGAGTCTCGAAATGTGGAGACTGGATGAAAGATCAGGCTTGTATATATTAAGTTCAAGATGTAATTTCTCTGAATTTCCCTTCTCTCCAATTTCGGTCTTGTTCATTTTTTGGCTTGTTAGTACTCAGCATTCAATAGGAAGCCTAGTTTTTGTCTGTATTTATTTGCTTTTTTAGTATAGTTGCAGAGCATTTTGAACTTTTCAAGATATTATGGTGAACTGTACAGTTATGTAAAATGTATCTGTTTAGAATTATATCTACTAGAGTTAGAACTGTTAAGATTGCTGGTTTCCATCCTAACTTTAGCAGTCTTTGAGAATACCATATTTTGGTCAATACTCAGTTTGATCATATACAATTTTTTTGCTGTTATTTTAGCAATTGGACAGATAATTATGGCATGCTTAAAGATTTAAGGGAGGATTTTTCCTGTAAGTGAGAGATTAAAATATGTGCCATATGCTTAGTAAATGTAGAGCTGTTTGCTTTTAGTATTTGGGGAGTAAAGCGATATTTTCAGGATTTCCGTGAGTTTTTATCTCTTTGTTAATTATCTTGAAATAGAAATGGGGAAGCTAACATTCCTGCCTAGTCGTGACAGTTGGAAAGATTGTGGGTTAAAAATAGTAAAGTTTTATAGGTTACTGGCAGTGCCAACCACACTGACATTATGTTTTCCAGGGTTGTTCTACATTTGGCCGACCTATAATTTGCTGATTTTTCTCTTCCAGTTCCAGTTTCCTCAAAGTTATCTTTTTGTGGCTGTATTTGTTATTAAATGCATGACACTTGAGACTGTTTTCAGCCTTGCATGGTGCTTCCCTTTTTCCCACAGTGACATAACCATAAAATTTGTATACGCAAGTATGGGGAGTCTGAGAGTGAAATCCCCTTTATGGGGGGGTGCATAAAATGCTAGTTGTTTATTGCAAACTAGGTTCACTGCAGTTTTTATAGATCCTTTGAATTAATAAGTTTGTATACAGCAGTTTGGTGCTTGATTTATCACATTGGATCTATTTTACATTGTGCCATCCTTTCTGTAAGCATTTTGTGTTTTAGTAGATGTTCATCGTGTTTCACTGTTGCAGTCATTACAATTGGGTTATCCTGCTGGCAGGCTACCCTCAGTCAGCCTGAGTTCCAAAGTCTAGGTCCGGCGTCGGTTGCTGTCACCTCTTCCCTGATGCCAGGGGTATATAAGATGCAGCCGACACCATTTTCTTCAGTCTTTCTTGCCGCGCGGTGCCCGAAGCAAAAGCAGTTCGCAAGTGCCGGTTGGCCAACTCCTGAAGTTTTCAATTTCGAATTTCAGATCCGAAATCTTCATTAAAACTAAGTACCCTGTTGGGGAAACTTTTTTCTTGCTCCAGACCGATGTCAGAAAAAGTTAATAACTGTATTTCTTGTGGGAAGCAAATACCTCATAAGGATTTTCATTCTTACTGTATTCCTTGCCTAGGCCCTCACCATAACGTTGCTAGTTGTCGGTTTTCTGTTAGATTTAACCAACGCACTATTAAGCATCGGTACGATTTTGCGTTTCATTACTTTGGCAGAAGATTTAATTATATAATGCCGTCGGATCAGCCGACTACTGGAGTTTATAAAAAACGAAAAGAAAAGGACAGGCATCCAAGATCCAAAACTGACGATGAGGCTTCTTCTAGGCCTGTCACCGGTTCACCGGTTCTCAGTGAGACACTTTCGCAGCCCCAGACGCCCGCTACCTCAGAGCCACAGGCCGCTTCAGACTCCCACGTGGAGCCAACTGGGCCTCTGGAAACTCAAGGTATTGGACACTCGGAAACTATTCCCTCAGATTGGTCTGGAGCCACTGAGCAGGCATCAGCTTCTGAGGGTGTTTTCAGGCCTACACAGTTATATGTGAAACCTACTTCAGCTACAAAGTCAAAGACTAAAGCAGCTCTAAAGACAAAGAAACAAGTACAGCCATTCACCTGCACAGGCCTCCATGCCTAAAAAACAGATGCTTAAAATGGCCGAAGACCTTATTACTTTGATCAGAGGTTCCCATCCCCCTCCCGAAAAGAGGCCTAGGCAAGAGTTAGAATATGAATCTTCAGACCAGGTTTCTATTTCCTCTGATTCCTCCACTGAACTGGATTACTCTATTCCTCCCTATGAGGATTCTGATGCTGAAAAATCTATCCCTTCAGCCTCTCCTCCTGAGGATTATTCTTTTCATAGGTTTCATAGGTTTCATAGGTTTATACTAGGCTATCTGCCCTAAGGCATTTATAAGACTAGCCCAAAGTTTTGTGGCTTACGCCACCCCTTATGTTAAAAAATACTGTGCCCATTAGTTTGTTGTGCCTCTGTCCAGCAGTGACACAGAGATGATTCCCGGGGTAAACCTACGATCTGCCATCCACCGGTCAAGATTTCTCTTGAACAGAGCCAGCGAGGTGCTCTGCCTCACATGGACCGGGATTTTATTCCACAGCATAGGGAGTCTCTGGGTGACAAATCTTTCCCTCCAGCATGTCCTATTTATATCCGTGCTAAGGTTTAAGTCGCTTGCTCTAGTGGATCTGGTAGATTTGGATTTTTTGAGGTGGAGCATGTCCATTAATTCCAGGTTGGACATGGCCTTGTATGTCAGGCACACGTCACCTCTGAGCAGGCGGTATGCGACTGAATAGAGCTGGAGTTTCTTCGGTCTGGCAGCATATGACAGATTTTGGAGTCCCTTTATCCTTTTGGTGAGGAACTTTTGGGGTCTCTCCAATTGCTGCAGGTGTCAGGTGAGATACATCCCGAATGGGGCATTGTACTCGATCATTGGTCTGATAAGTGAAGAGTACAGGGGAACAATGACCTCACTTGATCTGGATGTGAATCCCTTCATGATCAGGTGGGCAATGTAGAAGGTCTTTCTAACCACTTTAGCAATGTGAGTGTCAAAAGAAAGGCCACTGTCAACCTGGGTCCCCAGGTCCCTGATAACCTCTTCTGTGCTTAATGGATTGCCACATATATGGTAGCTTGCGGTTACCTTGTTTTTCCCGAAGGGTATGACTATACATTTTTTGGCATTTAAATTCAGGCCATGGCTCTGGCACCAGTTTTCAGTTTCCGTGAGACCCCTCTGAAGGATATCTGTGTCCGATGTACTTTCCACTATGGCGCCCAGTTTGCAGTCATCTGCAAACTTTGTCAGCCATAGTCCTCCTATGTTTGTCTGTACTTCTGAGAAGTAGATGCCGAACAACAGGGGGCCAAGGACTGAGCCCTGTGGGACACCACTTGTGACCGGCTTGGAGTCTGACATGGCGCCAGCAACTCTAACCCTGTGGGTTCTGTCCTTTAGCCAGTTTGCAACCCATCTTGTGACATGGGTTTACATTTAAGCTGGTAAGTTTCTCTATAATACCCGAGTGGGGTATTGTGTTGAAAGCTTTTGCAAGGTCAAGGTAGGCTGTATGGACTGCCTTTCCCTCATCAATGGCCTTGGTGACTGTTTCGAAGAAGTCGACCAAGTTCAAAAGGCATGATCTGCCCTTGACAAAGCCAAACTGGGTCGGGTCCAATGTCTGCAAGTCCCCATGTCTTTGTTTATGAGTTCCATTATGATCCTCTCCATAGCTTTGCAGACCAGGCTTGTTAAGCTTATGGGGTGGTAATTACCAGGGTCCGTAGAGGCACCGCTTTGTGGAGTGGGACCACAGTTGCCGACGCCACTCCTTGGGCACGATCCTGTGGTAAGGCTAAGATTAAACAGCTGCCTTATATGCGGGTTTAGTTCCTCGTTGAGTTCGTGTAGCACACAGCCGGGGACACCATCCGGTCCCATTGATGCTGTGTTTTTAGCTTTAGAGAGAGCAGCTTTCACCTGCGCATTTGAGATGTCTGGGAGGCTACACTCCGCTGGGATAGTTATCTCTCCTTTTGGGGGGGAGAGGGGGGTGAAGTTTGCACTGAACCTGTCTGCCAGTATGTTGGCAATGTCTGTGGGTTCAGTGATTTTTTTGTATCATTTTGGACTAATTCTGCGCATATCTGGGAGTTCCCATCCAGGTTTCTAACATAGCTGAAGAATGCATACTGTGAGGGAGCATTTCCACTGGGAGAGCCAAGATTACTCAGAATCCAAGAAGAGGCTCAGAGATTTCCTTTTATTGCCCCAGCACAGGCTCCTTGCTATCCCGCCTGTTTTAGACATTGTAGATGATGTATTTACAGAGTCCAGTTTTTCTCCAGACTCTTTACCACCAGCCCCTGTTAAGCCAGACAGATACCACAGGGTTCCTGATTCACATGAATGTCTCTATAAGAGCCCTGCAGCTGACACAGAAACCATCTCTCAGGGTCCCAAAGGGGTCAAGGCTTCTACTGCAAAAAACCCTATCCCCAGGGATTCTAGGACCCTAGACAGATGGGGCAAAAATATTTATACCTCTGCTACCTTGGCTGTAAGAACTTTAAATTGCCAATTTCATATGTTTAAGTATCAGCAATATCTTGTATCTTTGCTTAAACAGAAAATGCCAGCAAACTCAGAATGTGCAGACAATAAAGAAATGCAGGATTTATTGCATGCAGCTGAACAAGTGGGAAAACATACTTTGCAATGTGGTTTTGATTCTCTTGAGGCCTCCTGCAGGGCCGCTGTTACAGGTTCTGTTATTAGGAGGCATGCTTGGTTAAAAGAACAAAATTTGCCGGATCATGTTAAAGCAAAACTATTAGACGCTCCTTTACAGCATGATACTTTGTTTGGTGCTAAAACAGAAGAGGTGTTGAAGAAAATGGAGGACAAGGCTAAATCTATTCAAACAGTCAAGGATTTCTTGCAGGTACAGCCTCCGAGATTTAGCAGGAACTGGCCTACAAAAAAAAATTTTTTTTCCAGTATCAGATAGACCACAATGGGGCAGATACAGACGCCCCAGAAGCAGATCACAGCCCCAAGGCTCATACAGAACTAAACAATGGGGAGCTTCTACCTCCAAGAGAGGAGAGGAAAAATCACAGCCATACAGGAAACAGTCTCAATGACTTTCCACTTCCAGCACCAAGCACTTATCTTTTGGCAGCCCCTTTGGGAGGAAAGCTAGTACTTTTTTCACAAAACTGGCACATGATCACCCAGGACAAATGGGTTCTAAATATAGTTTCACAAGGCTACAAGTTCCACTTTCACACCCTGCCAAGGCAAAACGGTATGCCATACCTGCCACGCAATCAATGGGCAGAGGCACAAAAACAAGTTTCATCCCTCATGGAAATGAGGGCCATTCAACAAGTACCAGAACAAGAGCAGGGTCACGGATTCTATTCAAGACTATTCTTGGTACCCAGAAAAGACAAAGCCTGGAGACCAATACTGGACCTATCTATTCTAAACACATATCTGGATATTCCAAAATTCAAAATGTTGACTCTACAGCAGCTTCTGCCCATGTTGGGCAAGAAGGCATGGCTTGTGACTTTAGATCTAAAAGAGGCATACCTGCATGTCCCAATCAGACAAACATGCAGAAGATACCTCAGATTCAAAGCTGGCTCAGTGCACTACCAATTCTCTGCACTGCCCTTTGGCTTATCTTCTGCGCCCAGAGTCTTCACAAAGTGCCTGGCACCAGTAATTGCATTTTACAGACAAAGAGGAATACAAATATATCCTTACTTGGACGACTGCCTTATTCAACCAGAGGACAAGGACATTCTACTACATCTTCTGGCGTTTGTAAAAAGATTATTGACAAGTCTAGGGTACACAGTAAACGAGAAGAAATCAAAACTCGTACCCTCTCAAGAGATAATATTCCTGGGTGCAAGCTTAAATACAACTGTCCAGATGGCTTCTCACACCAGACAAACACAGACAACTGAATACTTATTTCAAAATGTTGGCAACAAAGACCCAGTTATCTGCAAGAAAAATTCTGCAGGCCTTGGGTTTCATGGCATCCTGCATTCTGCTAATTCCATATGCAAGACTGCATATGAGGAAACTTCAGTGGTACTAAAAAGTGTTTGGACTCAACCTTGTCACAGCCTGGAAACAATAATTACCCTCATTCCCTGCCTGCAACAGGAGTTTCAATGGTGGGCAAAAGCCTGTCACCACAACACAGGACAGCCATTCACCTTACCCACAGCCGGGCAGACATTGACAACAGATGCATCAGATTACGCCTGGGGGGCCCATATGGCAGGAAGATGTATTCAGGGCACATGGTCCGCAAGTCAAATGCATCTACATATCAATCAAAAAGAGATGCTAGCTGTTCAGAATGCCCTAACAGCCTTCAAGGATCAACTTCATCCAGGACAACTACTAACAAAGATGGACAATACTACAGTCATGTGGTACATAAATAAGCAGGGAGGCACACATTCCTACCCCCTATGCAGGTTAGCCATGAACATGTGGCACACAGCATTGACTTACCAAGTACATCTGCAAGCTCAATTCCTGCCAGGAAGGAAAAATACTCTGTCAGACGAACTAAGCAGAAACCTAATGGATCCCTACGAGTTGAAATTAGATCCACAAGTCTTCAGCATGATAACAAGGACCTGGGGATGCCCGGACAGACCTATTTGCCTCCCCTCACAACTACCAACTACAAAGATTCTGCACAAGGACTTATCACAAGCAAGCATGAAAAATGGATGCTCTATCTTTCAGCTGGAAAAATCTAACAGTATATGCCTTTCCTCCTCTGCCTCTCCTCCCCAAGGTACTCCTCATGGTCAGACAAGAGAAACCAAAAATGATACTGATTGCCCCAGACTGGCCCCGCCAGCATTGGTACCCAATCCTAAAGAGCTCGTCTCACTATCCAGCCTGGACATTACCTCAAATTCCTCACTTATTGACCCAACAAGACAGCCTGATACTGCACAGCCAACTTAAAACCTTAATCCTGGCGGCATTGCAGATAATATAGCTTCTCAAGACACACCTCTCTCTAAAGCAGTGTTGGATGTTATTTTGGAGGCAAGGAGGCCTAGCACCAGAAAATCTTATGCTGACAAATGGAAAAGATTCTGTGCTTGGAACCAAGGACAAGGTATTGACACGATTGTTCCAAACATTCCTCAGATTTTGCAATACTTAACTGAGATGCTGGATAAAGGCCTTTCCTTTTCATCAATTAAAATTCATGCCTCTGCCATTTCAGCTCATTACAATACAGAACCACCTATTTTTTTCTTATCCGTTACTGAGGCAGTACCTCAGAGGGGCCAAAAACATAAGACCTCCAAGGAGAACACCAGTACCTGAACTATGTTTTGGAAAAACTCACACTGCCTCCGTTTGAGCCAGTCTCTGCAGCTGACATAAAATTCTTATCCTGGAAAACAGCTCTGCTCCTAGCAGTAACCTCCGCTGGAAGAGTCTCAGAGTTACAGGCACTCATAGCTGTGGAACCTTTTATCATTTTTCATCCTGACAGGGTTTCGTTGAGGACAAACCCTACATTTATGCCTAAGGTAGTGTCCAGTGTGGTCCTTAACCAAACAATTCATTTGCCTACTTTTTATCCAAACCCACAGAATAAGGGTGAGAGAATTCTGCATTCACAGACAGCTATGCTTCTACTTGGACAGAACTAAAGCTTTCAGAAAGACTGATCAACTTCTAGTGGCATATGCTGCAGTATCACAAGGAAAGCCTATCTCAAAACAGACTATTTCAAAGTGGATAGGCCATTGCATTTGTTTCTGCTATTCACACCATGGCAAATCAGTGCCTAAGGGCATTAGGCCACATTCAACCAGAGCAGCAGCCACTTCAGCAGCCTTCCTCAGAGGAGTACCAACCAAAGACATCTTAGAGGCTGCAACTTCAGTGCATACCTTTACGAAGCACTATCACTTACCTCTCTACTCTAAATCCAGGGCAGGCTTTGCCACTGCAGTTCTGCAGGGCCTTATAGCCTCTCCTAATCCTATTTAGCTCCAGCCTCCCAACCTTAGCTTTGGGATTCAGCCCAATTGTAATGACTGCAACAGTGAAATATGATGAACATAGTACAGTTGTGTACATACCATAAATGTAGATGTTCGAGTGTATTCACTGTTGCAGTCCAGGCTACCCTCCCACCATCCCCCTTTTTTCTTTGCTGGGACCTATCTATACTTTTCTACTCTATACAACCTATGTGGTGTATTTACTTGTAGATGAAGGAAAAGTTGTTTTTTGTGCATGCATGATTATTGGCATAATTTAGCCTACCATTTTGGGGAACCTAACATCTGGGGCAAGAAAAACTGAAGAAAATGGCATCGGCTGCATCTTATATACCCCTGGAGCACTGACGTCAGGGAAGAGGCGACAGCAACCAACGCCGGACCTAGACTTTGGAACTCAGGCCGACTGCGGGTAGCCTGCCAGCAGGATAACCCAATTGTAATGACTACAACAATGAATACACTCGAACATCTACATCTACATTTATGGTAGGTACACAACTGTACTTTTCCAGTGCATTGTCTTACAATTTACTTATACTGGCAGTGCTGCGAGTCACTGGCCTTCTGGACTTTCTCTGGTGGCAATGCCAGAGATTCTTTTTTTGTAAGCCTACTGTGACTTGTGTTTAAAAGTAAGCTGTTAATATTCCCTTTCATGGTATGTTTAATCCTACTAGATGAAGTGGTGAAATGGCGGTCTTTTTTATACTTTCTGTTTGTAATCCCTGGAACTTCCCTGCCCATGTCCCACAGCGGATTGCTAAGGTATGACATTGCCTTTCATTTCAGTGACTCAGCTGGTCTGAAAGGTATTCTTCAGCTTTTTATTACTCAGGCTGGAGTAATGATTAATGTATGTCATGCAAGCAGTAGCAAATTAACAGGAGATTGATTTTGCAGAAATGGGGAGGCATGTTGACTGATGGAAAGTAAATGAATTAAAAGCTGGTGATTGTTCATACCTAAGTGTTTCACACTATGAAGTGCATCACAGATTTTAGTTGCAAAAAATACTTTGTACTATAGGCACATTATTTTGAAGTAGAAATTCTTAATCATTAGTAATGTTATGCTCAACAAAAGTAATATAAACAGTTGAGTACATTGTGTTTTGCTTCCAGTTTCAAGTCTGATCACTTGTCACAAACTTGCCACCTCAGGTGACTTAGAGGAATAAAGCTCTAAATGTTGCACAGCAGCCCATGCGTGATTAGCAGCTGAGGTGTATAATGATGCTGACAGGGTAGGATGGACATGCCAGTTCTGGGATCAAGGCTGGGCAGAGCAAGATATGTACAGGAACAATTCCTTGGAGAAGTCAGCATCTTGGTACGCATCCTGGAGATGGGGTTTTGGCTCAATATGCCAACATATTACTGACTTTATTGGTGAGCATGCATGTGCAGGGAGGGGCCCTGCTGTAAAGCAGGTAGTTTTCTTCCCCCACCCATTGAGATTGGGGTGAAACCATGCAGACTTCCTCATTGATGGAATACAGATGAGGTCTCAAGCAGTCCTCACGGGTACCTGTACCGTGGCTCCTCCATATGACTCTTGTTCGCATGTTCTGCTGGGGTAGTTCCATTGGCTTTGTTAGTGTTTAGCTAAGTAAAGCATTAGCATGGAAGACCTCTTGGATAAGGTAGAGTGGATGTGAGTGTGGAATTGTTCCTTAATGTTTGATTCATTATCCTTGGATATTAAAGAGAATACAATGAGGTGTCATTTAAGGAATCATCAAGTGTCGGCCCCTACTTATCATATTCTGTAAGTGCTGTGAATAAGCCTAGTGTTTTTAAAGGCATTCTGTGTTTTAACTTTCAATTATAGGGAGTAATATGAGTTCCTGAAATGTTGCTGTTATCCGGTGATTCATGAACCATGCTGTATTGAATTATTCGCCAACTTCTGTAATTGAAGAGGAGACGTTTGCTAAAGCCGCAATAAATGACATCACTTAGGAAGACAGTGCTAATGAACAATTGTCAGCCCTTAATTATAGTAGTGATTGCATGGGGCATGACATGTCCATAACTTTACTGATCCCAGAGTTTGACTTCTTAATGGTTAGAAAAAAATAAAACGCTGATTTTTTTTGTTAAATGCAACAAGTGCTTATATTTACTGCATACACCAAAATGTTGCATGCTGCATAATGTAAGATTAGCTGTTAACGACTATTAAATGACTGCTCCTGCAAAAGACTGTAGTACTTAGCTTGTTTCTTTTGCCTTTGCATGTCCCTGCATAACTGCATTTGGCCTGGACCCTTGCTGGTAGTGATCCAGCCCCAGGAACTACCTCATTAAAGTTTGTTCTAGTCATGTGGACTGCCTCTTCTGTTTTTCAGGTATAACCACCGTCAATGCATGCCACGACACCAGTGAGGCTTCTGTGGTGCTTTGTGCGAGTAAGTGCTGCACTGCTGGGGTTTATGCCCTTGGCTGTGTTGCTGAGCTTCTTGTCTGCTGTGGGTACCACCTTGCCACATCAGCTGGTATGTGAAAGGTGAGCAGCTGTAAAGACTGAGGAAGGATGCTCTTCCTAGGAGCTAGGGGAGTTGAGTAGCCGGGGTCTTTCTGTATGCCCCACCTCAGGTGGTAGAATGGCATGTGGTTGTTTGTTCTGAATGTGGATCCTTTTACTCCTACATGCTGATACTGAGTACTCAGTGCTGCTCCAGGTTTTGCCTCCTCCTTGAACAGACTAGCCTTGCTGCTGTAATGAGCTGTAATGTCCGTTACTAGACATCATCATTCCAACTGCTGACCTTGGAGAAATGCCTTGGTCACTGGTCTTTTGGAGTTCTTTGCACATGTTACTGCCACCCTTTGCCTTGTACTTATTAATGAGTTGTAAACATGTTTTATCGTATGTGGTCCCATTCCCTACATTTAACTTTTTGCACACATGTTCTTTCTAACCCATGGAAACCATACTGGGTAGTCACCATTTACAGATTTTCCTCTTTTCACAATGTTCGTGACCCAGTCTTCATGTTTTATCAAGTGTTAGTGGTAAGACCTCCCCTCTTTGAAAACTGGATAGTTCATGTCAGGTTGTTCACACTTGAAAACCTCCTAACCTGCCCTTGAGGACCCTGTTCTATCACATTCCTGAGGAAGGTAGTGAGGTTTACTGCCATCCTTCATTGTGTCTTCATCTCAGCTGCCCTTAGAAGATGAACAAGAGTATCCCCAAAGCATTACTGTCAGGTTCCTGGGACCCCCTTCCATAGCCCTCTTAACTCATTAACTATTTTTTGTGACTGCCATCTTCATCCAGCATTGTTATGCATCCTTTACACAGGCTCCGTAGGAAGGCTCTTCCTTGACACTTAAAGAAGAAGAATAGGATGAGGCCATTAGGGAGCATCTGTGATAGATTTATGACTGTTTTGTCTTTATTGCTTATGATTTCCTGCACAAAATAGAGGGTCTACACTTCACAGATGTTCTTCATTCCACATTGCTGCAGTCCTAACAATTGGGGTAGTCCGCTGTCCAGTCGGCCCGAATACCAAAGTATATGGCTGACGTCGGTCAGGGCGCATTAGACTGACGTCAGTACGTCAGGGTACTAATGCGCATGACCGACGTCATATCCTCAGTCTTTTTTGCCGCATGGTCCGATGCAGAAGCAATTTTGCGAGTGCAGGTTGGCGTTCTGAAAGTTTCTGAAGTCAGAGTTTCAGACCGAATCAAAGTTGGCTAAGTACCCCGTTGGGGATTATTTTCGTTTTTTCTTGCCTCAGTATTTAACCGGATGTCAGAAAAAGTGAATAACTGTATTTCTTGTGGGAAACAGATACCTCATAGGGATTACCATACTTTGTGTATACCTTGTTTAGGGCCTGAGCACGACGTTGTTGGTTGCCGCTCTTGTGCTAGATTTAACAAACGCACTATTAAGAGAAGGTTAGACTGTGCCAGGTTAGTGTTTGGGAAGCGTTGTAATTATAAAATGCCGTCGGATGCTCCGACGCCCGCTTCGTCCAAAAAGCGCAAGGACAAAACAGCAAAGCCTAAGGTTGATGAACCGGCAGTCCCGGACGTCGGTTCTTTGGAAGGCTCAGTGGAGCCAGAGGTTTTGCCTGGAATTTCTTTGGAGTCTCAGGCAGAGACTTTACTGTTACAAGATGTGCCCTCTCAGGAGGTAGGCCAGGCTGAGGGGGCTTCTCAGGTAACTGTTCTTCCCTCTCTTCCCAAGGTAGTTAGGGCCTCTCCTTCTGTTTCCAAAACTTCTTTGAGAGGTAGGCCAAGTTTAGCTACAATGGGGGCTTCTCCTAGTACTTCAGGTTCTGTGCCTAAGAAGCATATGCTTAAAATGGCAGAAGATTTGATTACTATGATTAGAGGTTCTATGCCCCCTCCTGATAAGAGGCCTAGGGTGGAACCTGAGTTTGAGAGTTTTGAACAGTGTTCAGAGGCGTCTGAGTCTTCTGCGGAAGACTTGCAGGAATATCCCCCTTATTCTGATTCTGATGTGGATGATTCCACTCCTACGGCTTCTCCTCCTGAGGATTTCTCTTTTTCAGAAACTCTGCATTCCATGAGGGAGCACTTTAAATGGGAAGGCCAAGATTACTCTGATTCCAGGAAAAGGCTTAGGGAATTCTTGTTTTTACCCCAGCATAGGCATTTAGCTATTCCTCCTGTGTTGAATGTGGTGGAAGATGTTTTTGCAGAGGCTTCCCTGAACCCTGATTCTTTGCCTCCTGCCCCTGTTAAACCTGATAGGTATTATAGGGTGCCTGAAGCTCATAAGTATCTTTTAAGAGCCCTAGGGCAGACCCGAAACTGTTTCTCAGGGACCTAAAGGTGTTAAGGCCTCTGTTGTTAAAAATCCTGTTCCATCTGATAAAGAGGCAAGGGCTTTGGATAGATGGGGAAAGAAAGTGTATACTTCTTCCACTTTAGCCATGAGGGTGTTGAATTGTCAGTTCCACATGCTAAAATATCAAAATTATCTCCTTTCGCAATTGAAATCTAAGGTGGATGCTTTGGCGGAAGGTATTGAGTGTAAAGAGTTGCTAGATTTAGTTCATGTGTCTGAACAAGTGGGTAAGCATTCTTTGCAATGTGGTTTTGATGCTGTACAGGCCTCCTCGAGGGTGGCTGCCACTAGTTCTGTTCTTCGCAGGCATGCCTGGTTGAGGGATCAGAATTTAGCTGAGCATGTTAAGACAAGGATTTTGGATGCTCCTTTACAGTCTGATGTGCTGTTTGGTTCGCCTGTGGAAGCAGTTTTAAAGAAAATGGAGGACAAAGCTAAGTCTATGCAAACTGTTAAAGATTTTTTGCAGGTGCAGCCACCGAAGTTTAGTAGAAATTGGCCTGCTAAGGGATGGACATATCCTGCTTATGATTCTCAGTCTAGGGGTAGGTCTAGACGTGGTAGGGGCAGAGCTCAAGGTTCTTTTAGGCCTAGAACAGGGAGTTCACCTGCTCAGACTTCTGGTGAGGGCAGGGGTCAGTCCTTTCGTAAACAGACTCAATGACTTGCCTTTTCAGCTGCCAGTAGATTCTCGTCTGGCAGCTCCTTTGGGAGGAAGACTGTCTCTTTTCAAAGAAAATTGGGACTTAATTACTCAAGACAGATGGGTGTTGGATATCATTCACCATGGTTACAGGTTTTATTTCCATACACTGCCCCTTTCAAAGGCATGCCAGACGTTCCTCCTCCACAAAGGAAAGAGGCTCACAAGCAAATTTCTCTGTTACTCCAAATAGGGGCCATTCAGCCAGTCCCTGTATCAGAAAGGGGCCTAGGATTTTATTCTCGCCTGTTCCTAGTACCAAAGAAGGGGAACACGTGGAGACCAATTTTGGATTTATCTATCCTCAACACTTATCTGGACATTCCCAAGTTCAAGATGTTGACGTTACAACAGCTTTTACCTCTGCTGGGCAAAGATCACTGGATGGTAACTTTAGATCTCAAGGAAGCTTACCTTCATGTGCCTATAAGACTACGTTGCAGGAAGTATCTGCGTTTTCGAGCTGGAAATTCTCATTATCAGTTCTCTGCATTGCCCTTTGGCTTATCTACTGCGCCCAGAGTATTCACAAAGGTTCTGGCTCCAGTGATAGCTTACTTCAGGCTAAAAGGAATTCAAATCTATCCTTACTTGGACGATTGCATGATTCTGGCTCAGGAAAAGGAAGACCTTCTACAGCATTTGGAATATGTCATAGCAGTGCTAAGATGCCTAGGGTATTCTGTGAACGAAATAAAGTCCAGTCTAGTACCCTCTCAAGACATGTGCTTTCTGGGTGTGAGACTGAATACAGCAGCCCAGATGGCATTTTTAACCCCGGACAAACAAAAGAATCTTTCAAGTTACTTCCATCAGCTATCTCTTCAGTCCGGGCTGACTGCAAGGACAGTCCTTCAAGCCTTAGGGTTCATGGCATCTTGTATTCTGGTGCTTCCCAATGCCAAACTGCATATGAGGAAGCTACAATGGTATCTCAAAAATGTATGGACACAGCACTGCCAGGATTTGGACACTGTCATTCAAATAATACCTTGCATTCAAAAGGAATTTTTGTGGTAGGCTCAGGAATGTCACCTAAACAAGGGACTCTCTGTGACCCGCCAGAGGCGAGTCAGATTCTAACGACAGATGCCTCAGACATTGCTTGGGAGCTCATCTAAATGGAAAGTGGATACAAGACAAGTGGCCTGCCAGACTACAGCATCTACATATCAACATGAAGGAGATGTTAGCAGTCCAGTTTGCATTAATGGCTTTCAAGGAGTTACTTCTTCCAGGGCAGGTGTTGATTCTAACAGACAACACAACTGTCATGTGGTACATCAACAAACAAGGGGAACACATTCTTACCCATTGTGCAGGCAAGCAATGATTTTATGGGAGACTGCGCTCAGCTTGCAACTAACTCTTCAGGCAAGGTTTCTGCCGGGAGCACAGAACTCCTTAGCAGATGTGTTAAGCAGACAAATCATGGATCCCCACGAGTGGAAACTGGATCTTCATGTATTTCAAAAGTTGACAGTGTCCTGGGGAACTCCAGACATAGATCTGTTCGCTTCTCCACTAAACCACCAGCTGCCAAAGTTTTGCACAAAGAGGTTTCATCACACAGCTTGGAAAGTGGATGCTCTTTCTTTCAGTTGGAAAAATCTTCATGTGTATGCGTTTCCACCTCTGCCTCTTCTTCCAAAGGTGCTTCTAAAGGTCAGACAAGACAAGCCAAGGATGATTTTAATAGCTCCAGATTGGCCTCGGCAGCACTGGTACCCATTACTGAGGAGTCTGGTAAAGAAGCCTCCATGGCCTTTACCCTTGATTCCACACCTGTTGTCTCAGAGAGAAGGTCACCTGCTCAATGTCAAGCTTCACTCTCTTCATCTAACAGCCTGGCATATTCTGTTTTGAAAGATAGTAGGTCTCAACTTCCTCAACAAGTTTTAAATGTGATTATGGAAGCCAGGAGACCCAGTACAAGGAAAGTGTACTCAGAAAAATGGAAGAGATTTTTATTTTGGAGTGCAGCAAAGAATTTGGAGATTTCTGAGCCTAATTTGAGTGTGGCTCTTCAATATCTTACTGAGTTATTGGACAAAGGTTTGTCTTTCTCTTCCATTAAGATTCATGCTGCAGCAATTTCAGCTCACTATGATTGTGACCCACCATTGTTTTCACATCCTTTGTTCAAGCAATTTCTTAGAGGGGCAAAGAATATAAGACCTCCACGTAGAGCTCCTACTCCTGCTTGGGATCTCAATTTTGTGTTGGAGAAACTTACTCTACAACCTTTTGAGCCTGCAGCTACTGCTGAACTGAAATACTTGTCATGGAAGACTGCTTTTTTGTTGGCCATTACTTCTGCTAGAAGGGTTTCTGAGTTACAGGCCCTTATGGCGGTTGAGCCTTTTTTGATTTTTCATAAGGATAGGGTATCATTACGTACAAATCCTTCCTTTATGCCTAAAGTGGTTTCTAGTGTGGCTTTAAACCAAACTATTCATTTGCCTACGTTTTATGCAGATCCCCAAAACAAAGGGGAAAAGATTTTGCACACTTTAGATGTACACAGGCAATTGCGTTATTACTTGAGCAGGACTAAGGATTTTAGGCAGTCTCAGCAGTTGTTTGTTTCTTTTGCTTTGAGTTCTCAGGGCAAGCCTGTGTCAAAACAAACTATTTCTCGGTGGATTGGGTTTTGCATTGCCTTTTGTTATTCCCATCATGGCAAGGAGATTCCAGCTGGGATTAGGCCTCATTCCACTAGGGCTACTGCCACTTCAACAGCTTTTCTAAGGGGGGTGGCAACTAAAGACATTTTGGAGGCAGCTACTTGGAGTTCAGTGCACACTTTCTCTAAGCATTACCACCTTCCTCTCTACTCTAAGTCTAGGGCTGGTTTTGCGACAGCCATTTTGCAAGGCATGTTATCAGCTCCTGCTTCTTTATGATTTGCCAGCCTCCCTTACCTCTGCTTTGGGATTCTACCCAATTGTTAGGACTGCAGCAATGTGGAATGAAGAACATAGTACAGTTTTGTACCTACCATAAATGTAGATGTTCGAGGATCCACATTGCTGCAGTCCAATTTACCCTCCCTCCTTCCCCTCTGTGTTAGGGTTGGTTGTGTAGGTGAGGTTATGTTCAGCTGAGTTTGTATATATTGTACATATGTTTGCTGCAGGCATGTTTGGTGTTTTTGGGTTTTTGGGCCTTATCTTTTCAGGGTCTTCTGACATCTGGGGCAAGAAAAGACTGAGGATATGACGTCGGTCATGCGCATTAGTACCCTGACGTACTGACGTCAGTCTAATGCGCCCTGACCGACGTCAGCCATATACTTTGGTATTCGGGCCGACTGGACAGCGGACTACCCCAATTGTTAGGACTGCAGCAATGTGGATCCTCGAACATCTACATTTATGGTAGGTACAAAACTGTACTTTATGTCTTGACCCAGTTCTAAGATTTTAGGGTACCATGGCAGCACAGTAGTGAGGATCTACACCTCACAACACCAGGGTTTGAAATGCATTCCTGTCCTTTAATTGCTGTCTTTGCCCAGTCTGCATGTTATCATCTAGTCTGCAGGTCCAGGTATTCTAGTTTCCTACTACCTTCCAAAAATAATGACAATTGATTGCCTACCTTACAGTTATCTTTGTGGCCTAGATTATGGTTGAAAAGGCTCAGAAATTAGCTACTTCACATATCTAGAAAAATAAATGTAAAACTTTTGTCCGGTTGCTGCACGTATGAATGCTGTGAGACTTCTTGCTATGACAGTGTGCATGCAGGTGTTTAGGCAGTTGTTTTTTGTTGATATAAATATGCAAAAGGAAGTTTGAAAGGTATAAGTTTTTGAGTTTTAGTTAGGGCAAGTTGCATCAAAGCTATTATTAGGTTCATAGGTGTGTGAAGGCTAATGGCCCTGGAGCCTTTACAAGCCTAGCCAATAGAAGTGCCCTGACATTGTGCCGCCCGACATCCGTTCCCAGTGCCTCTATCAAGTAGAGCCACTGGAGTGATCCCTGGGGTGAACTTTCTATTTCCCATCAACTCATCAAGATTTCACGTGAAGAGGGCCACTGAGGTGCTCTGCTTGACATGTATGGGAAGTCTATTCCATAGCGTGGGCAGTCTCTGGGTTATGTATCTGTCCCTCCAGCATGTTCTGTTGATTGTGGTAATAAGGTTGATGTCTCTGGAGCGGTGGTGCGGAGGGATTGGGATTTCTTTAGCTGTAGCATTTCTAACAGAGCTGCGTCAGACATGGCATTGTAAGTCAGGCAGAGATTGCCTCTTAGTAGAAGATATGAGAGAGAGAGAATAGCCGGAGTTTTTTGAGTCTGCCTGTGTAGGACATGTGTTTAATGTCTAGGATACTCTTCGTGAGGTACTTTTGTGGCCTCTCCAGCTGTTGCAGGTGTCTAGTGAGGTACATGCCAAATGGAGCATTATACTCTATGATTGGTCTAATGATGGAAGAGTAGAGAGAGATGATGACCTCTTTCTTCCTGAATGCAAAACCCTTGGTAATGAGACGTGCCACATTGAAGGATTTTCTGACCACAGTGGCAATGTGGTGGTCGAAGAAGAGGTTGCTGTCAACCTCTGTCCCCAGATCTGTTATAACTCCTTCAGTGTTCAGTGGGCTCCCATCAATGTGGTAATTAGTGGGAACTGAGTTTTTCCCAGAGGGGATAACTATGCATTTTTTGGCATTAAGCTTAAGGCCATTGTCTCTCCACCAGTCATTGTTCTCAGTGAGGCCTTCCTGTAGGATGTCTGCATCACTTGGGGAGTTAATAATGGCTCCCAGCCTGCAGTTGTCTGTGAGCCAGAGTCCCTCTGTGTTGGCCTGAACATCTGAGAAGTAGATGCCAGACAGGAGAGGACCCAGGACCGATCCCTGTGGGGCTACACTTGTGACTGGTCGACAGTCTGACTTGGAGTCTGCTACTTTCACACTGTGGGTTCTGTCTGTGAGCCAATTTGCATCCCATCTAACGATATAGGGGTTAATGCTTAGTTTGGTGAGTTTATCAGTAATTCCGGAGTGAGGAATGGTATCAGAGGCCTTGGCCAGATCGAGGTAGGCTGCATGAACTGCCTTACCCTCATCCACAGCTCTGGTGACTGACTCAAAGAAGTCAACCAGGTTGAGCAGGCATGATCTACCTTTCACAAAACCAAACTGCGTGGGGTCTAGTGTTTGGTGATTCTCTATAACCTTGTTATTTAAGTCCATGATGATGCGCTCCATAGCCTTGCATATCAGACTTGTCACACTAATGGGGCGATAATTTCCAGGGTCTGTAGTCGCTCCTCCTTTATGGAGAGGGATGACTGTAGCAGTGTGCACCATTCAGAAGGGACAAAGCCTGAGGTGAGGCTGTGAGTGAACAGGGCACACAGATGTGGTGCCAGTTCACTTTGTAATTCATGTAGAACACAGCCAGGGATATTGTGAGGTCCCATGGAAGCTGTATTCTTGGCTTTGGACAATGCAGCTTTAACCTGTGCTGCAGTAATGCTGGGTGCTTGGCATTCTTCCGGTATTGAGATTGGTCCTTTGGGGGGGGGGGAGTTGGCACTGAATCTGTCGGCCAGTATGTTGGCAATATCTGTTAGCTCAGAGTATAGGCGGTACCATTGTACAGTAACCCGGAGCAAATCTGGGTATTGCTGTGGCGATCCTTGATGTAACTATAGAAGGCTTTGTGATTGTTTTTAGTGTCTGCCACAATTCTGCCTTCATAGCTGGTTTTGATGAGGGATCTCAGCTTTTTGTTGAGGCTAATAAGGGAATTTTTCCAATCTTGGTACGTCACCTTTTTCTGCAACAGTTTCTTCCTTCTGTTGTAGAGTTTATTAATGGCAGGGGACCACCAGATTGGCTTCCTTTTTTTGGAGGAGAGTGTCTTGTTTCTGCTGGGTATGGCTAGTTCCATGCATTTATGTACATGTTCATACAGTGCATTGGTGTATGATTCAGCAGTCTTGCATCTGTTTTCCATTGGCATGGGTGCCGTGAAGTTAGCCACCTCTGTTTTTAGGGGTCCAAAGTCAGCTTTGGAGAAGTTTTTCATAGTGGATACCTTTGTGGAGGGTGTGGGTAAAATGTGGATTTCCATGGTGATTAGTTTGTGGTCGGATGTAACCAGGAAGGAATTTACTATTGCGGATCTAACCAGGAAGGAATTGACTATTGGTGTAGAGCAACGGTTGCCCATGTTAGTAATAACCAGGTCAAGGATGTTGCTTCCTCTAGTGGGGGTAGAATGAGCTGGTCCAGGGCATTGGAATTGATGAATTCCAGGAAGCGTTGGGCCAATGCATTGGTGCATGAGTAGTTTTCCCAGTTGATGGAGGGGTAGTTGAAGTCACCTAGTATGAGAGTGTTGGATTGGATCTTAATAGTTTCCAGGGTGCTTAGGAATGTGGAGTGAGAGTCTTTGGACATGGTTGGGGACCTGTAGCAGGCTATGAGTTGAATGGCCATCTTACCCAGTTTAGTTGTACCTGGAGTATCTCAGATGCGTTATGCTGTGCTACTAGTCTGGAGGTGTGCATATCCTTTATAAATATGGATAGACCACCACATTTGGAGCTTCTGTCCATGTTCTGGGGCTGAAAGGTGTGGAATGAGTTTTAGCCTGGTAGCACAGGCGTGCTTTTTGCTGCTTTAAACCAGGTCTCCGTTACAGCACAAATGTCGATGCTCTCCATTTTGAGGAGTGCTTCGAGCGAGTGCAGCTTGAGATTTAGACTTCAAGCGTTGAGCAGCTTGACCCTCAGATTGCATTTATTTATAGCTGTTACGGTGGTAACTTGGTCTTTGGAACACCGCCTAAAAAAGGCACAGTAGGGGAGGCAAGAGCCTTAGCCAGTACCCGGAAACCCAAAAATGACAGATGCAGGCCATCTCTGGCAAAGCATCCAGGTCTGTTATTCATGTCATCCCAAGCAGACCAATACTGGATCCCCTTAGAATGACATCAGAAACATAGCCAATTTTTGAAATCGGTCATTTTCTGTTTGTACTGTGGTATCATTCTGGCGATGGTAAAATGCTGCTCAGGGCTAGGGCCATACCTGCCTAGGCCACGTAATCCGACAGCTCCACCATGTCTCTTTTCATGTAGTCCAGGGAGGTGCATCTGTCATTCACACCCACATGGACAATGGCAGAGTGATACTTGTACTTGTTGCCGACGATGCTTGCGTGTGTTATGTGTCAGATTATGGCTCCTGATAGACAGCTGACTGTTACCTTCTCCTTATTCAAGCTAGTGAGTAGGACATCAGTGTGCCTCACTTTTGAGTCATCTATGATTATTGTATTGGGCAAGCTGTTTTGCCTTAGGGGCTTAGGTTGAGGAGCACACTGTGTAGGTGAGCTGTGTGTCTTGTGGTTTGTGCTGTGTTGTGGAGGTCGAGTGCGTTTCTGCCTTGGAGGTCTCTGCTGTTTGGGCAGATTTCTATTGAGAGCCTCCACGAAGGTGGGTGTGTGGTTTGTGATGTTCTTCATGTTTCACTGTTGCAGTCATCACATTTGGGTTATCTGCCTGCAGGTAGCCCTCAGCCAGCCTGAATACCAGAGTCTTGGATTCCTGCGTCAGATGCTGTCTCTTCTTCCATGACGTCAGGTCGTCAGGGGTATAAAACATGCAGCTGACACCATTACACCAGTCTTTCTTGCCGTGCGGTGCCCGAAGCAGAAGCAGTTTGCGAGTGCCGGTTGGCAGACTCCTGAAAGTTTCGTTTTCGAGTTTCAGAACCAAAGTCTTCAAAAATGATAAGTACCCCGTTGGGGATCTTTTTTCTTGCTCCAACCGATGTCAGTAAAAGTTAACAATTGTCTTACCTGTGGAAAGCAAATACCTCATAAAGATTTTCATTCGTACTGCATTCCCTGCTTAGGCCAAGACCACAACGTCCCTCACTGTCGTTTTTTTGCTTTGTTCAACCTCAGAATTATCCGTCGTCGGGCTATCTTTGCAGCAAATTATTTTGGTACTCTGTGTCCGTACTCTGAAATGGCTTTGTTAGGCCATCCGTCTACCGATCTTCCGGAAAAACTTAAGGATAAAGACAGAGACAGTCCACATAGGTCCAAAACTGCCGACGATGCTTCCGTTAAGCTAGTCGTCAGTCTGCCAGTACTCAGTGAGGCACTTTCACAGCCCCTGATATCCGCTACTTCAGATTTGCAGGCCTCTACTGAGACCCATTTGGAGTCTGGTATGCCGCGAGATGCTTCTTCGACTGTGGAACCTGCGGATGTCACTACCTTGGATGGGTCCAGAGCCGCTGTGCAGGCACTGGCTTCTGAGGGTGTATTCAGGTCTATATACTTGCATTTTAAACCGACGCCAACTTCTTCATCCAGGTCTAAAACTCGCACCATGCCTAGAAAACCAATGTCAAAACCACATGCTCAGGCCCATATGCCTAAAAAACAAATGCTTAGAATGGCTGAAGACCTTATTACCTTAATTAGGGGAAGCCAGCCTTCCCCCTCTGAGACCTAGAACTGATTTTCCTTCTGATTCTTCTGATCAGGAATCAGATATTTCTGTTCCTTCTGATTACCAGGTTTTGCCCTTATCTACCTATGAGGATTCTGATGCAGAAGATTCCATTCCCTCTGCTTCCCCTCCAGAAGATTTTTCTTTTGGTGAAACCTTGCACACACTTAGGGAGCATTTCCGCTGGGAAAGCCAGGATTACTCTGACTCCAAAAAGAGGCTTAGGGAATTCTTACTCCTTCCTCAACACAGGCCTTTAACTCTCCCTCCTGTTCTGGACATTGTAGATGATGCTTTCTTGGAAGCTAGCCTTTCTCCAGACACCCTTCCTCCAGCTCCTAGAAAACCTGCTGGGTATTACAGAGTACCCGACTCTCACAATTTCCTTTTCAAGAATCTTACTGCGGATCCAGAGACCATTTCCCAAGGACCAAAAGGCATTAAGGCTACTGCTGCCAAAAATCTTACCCCTTCTGATAGAGATTCTAGAGCTTGGACAAATGGGGTAAGAAGGTATACACTTCTGGTACTTTGGCCATTAGGGCTTTAAATTGCCAGTTTCATATGTTAAAGTACCAGCAGCATATTATGGGACTGCTTAAACAGAAAACGATGTTGATTCCTGACTGTGCTGAACACAAAGAATTACAGGATTTAATGCATTCTGCAGAACAAGTTGGTAAACATACTTTGCAATGTGGTTTTGACTCTTTAGAAGCATCTTGCAGGGCTGCTGTCACTGGGTCTGTACTTAGAAGGCATGCCTGGCTTAAGGAGCAAAACTTACCAGATCATGTTAAAGCTAAATTACTGGATGCTCCCTTAAACTAAGACCGCCTGTTTGGCAACAAAGCAGAAGTCGTCCTCAAAAGGATGGAGGAAAAAGTTAAATCTTTGCAAACTGTTAAGATTTCCTACAAGTACAGCCTCCCAGATTTAGTAGGCATTGGCCTTCAAAGAATTGGTCCTTTCCAGTTACTTCCAGGCCTTCTCAGTCCGAACCCAGAAACAGCAGACCATCTAGGTTATAGTCTCAGGCTACGCACAGGCCTAAAGTGGGGGGCTCCCATTTCCAAAGTAGGGAGTAGTAAGCCACCCCCTTGTGGAAAAATGGCACAATGACTTAACCTTAACCCTTCCAAGCCATGCTCAACTGCCTGCTCTCTTAGGAGGAAAGCTCACCCTGCATGCAAAAAACTGGGAACTCATTACCCAGGACAAATGGGTTTTGAATATAGTTTCCCAAGGATACAGATTCCACTTCCACACCCTACCAACCCCAAACGGTTGGCCAGACCTACCCCCAAATCAGTGGGCGGAGGTCCAACAGCAGGTTCTCTCTCTTCTAAGTATCAGGGCTATTCAACCTTTCCCAGCAGAACAAACGGGACAAGGTTTTTATTCAAGACTTTTCCTGGTACCCAGAAAATACAGCTCTTGGCGTACTATCCTGGACCTCTCTATTCTAAACACCTTTCTGGTAATTCCAAAATCCAAAATGCTAACACTTCAACAGCTGCTTCCTATGCTAGGCAAAGATGCCTGGTTGGCAACCTTAGACTTAAAGGAAGCTTACCTGCACATTCCAGTAAGGGAATCTTGCAAGAAATACCTACGCCTCAGGGCAGGCTCCATGCACTATCAGTTCTCTGCACTTCCATTTGGCTTATCTACTGCTCCCAGGGTATTCACAAAGTGTCTAGCTTCAGCCATTGCATTTTGCAGACAGAAAAATATTCAAATATATACCCATACTTGGATGATTGTTTGATTCAGGCAGAAAGCCAGGGCTTGCTATTAAAACATCTGGCATTCGTAAAGAAACTTCTAACCTCACTGGGGTACACCATAAACGAAAAGAAATCTCACCCAGTACCCTGCCAACAGATGGTATTCCTGGGAGCAAGCTTGAAGACAACTTCCCAGATGGCTTTCCTCACTACAGCGAAACAAATTTATTTGACAGACTACTTCAAACTATTGACCACAAAGACACAGCTATCTGCAAGGAAAATTCTGCAAGCCCTGGGGTTCGTGGCCTCTTCCATTCTACTAATTCCATGTACAAGACTGCATATGAGGAGACTACAATGGTATCTAAAAAGCCTATGAAGTCAGCATTCTCAGGACCTGGAATCAATGATTCCTATCATTCCTTGTATAAAGACAGAGTTCCTTTGGTGGGCAGGGGCCTGCTACCACAACAAGGGGTTCCCTTTCACTCTACCCCCTGCTTCCCAAACCCTAACAATAGACACATCCGACTATGCATAGGGGGCCCACTTGGCAGGACAGTGCATTCAGGGCAAATGGAACCCGGGATAGATGCACCTGCATATCAACCTAAAAGAAATGTTAGCTGTACAGAATTCCCTGACAGCCTTCAAAGACTGCATTATTCTAGGACAACTATTGGTCAAGACAGACAACACCACAGTTATGTGATACATAAACAAGCAGGGGGGAACCCACTTGTACCCTCTCTGCAGACCAGCCATGGCTCTGTGGAACACAGCCTTGAGCTACCAAGTGCACCTGCAAGCTCAATTCCTGCCAGGCAAGCTAAATTCACTGGCAGACGACCTAAGCAGAAATCTCATGGACTCACACGAATGGAAACTGAAACCAAAAATATTCAACCTCTTGAGGAACAAATGGGGGACTCCAGTGGTAGACCAGTTTGTTTCCCCTCAGAACTACCAATTGGACAAATTCTGCACAAGGACTTCCCACAGTCAAGCTTGGAAAGTGGATGCCCTGTCCTTTACCTGGGAAAGCCTCTCGGTTTATGCCTTTCTCCCTCTGCCTCTCCTCTCGAAGATTCTGCAAAAAATCAAACAGGACAAGCCAAGGACAATACTGACTGCACCAGACTAGCCATGCCAGCACTGGTACCCCCTCTTGCACAGTGTGACACTGCTGGAACCATGGCACCTGCCTCAGACCCCTTCCCTGCTGTCCCAGCAGGCGGGCCAGATTCTGCACCATCAGCTTCAAACCCTGAACCTTGCAGCCTGGCTAATTACTTGAGCTCTCCAGTAGCATCCTTCACTAAGCAGGTGCTAATGTCATTCTGGAGGCAAGGAGGACTAGTACTAGAAAATCCTATGCTGAATAGTGGAAACGATACTGTTCCTGGAACCAGACTCAGGGGACGGGCACAACGGTGCCCAGCTTACCTCATATTCTTCAGTACTTAACAGAAATGCTCCACAAGGGCCTGTCCTTCTCGTCAATTAAAATTCATGCCTCTGCCATTTCAGCACATTATAATACTGAGCCACCCCTCTTCTCTCACCCCCTGCTAAAGCAATTCCTTATAGGGGCCAAAAATGTGAGACCCCCCTCCTAGGAGAGCCCCTATCTGGGACCTTAACTTTGTATTGGAAAAGCTCACGCTCCCTCCCTTTGAGCCAGCTGCAACTGCAGAGTTGAAATTCCTTTCTTGGAAAACAGCCTTTCTTCTAGCCATCACTTCAGCAAGAAGAGTGTCTGAATTACAGGCCCTGATGGCAGTGAAGCCCTTCATTATCTTCCATGCAGACAGGGTTTCCCTCAGGTCCAATCCTTCCTTTATGCCCAAGGTGGTGTCTAGTGTGGCCCTAAACCTGTCCATTCATTTGCCTACTTTTTTCCCTAATCCACAAAACAAAGGAGAACGAATACTGCACTCTCTGGACATGCACAGACAACTTAGATTTTATTTGGACAGGACTAAGCCTCTCAGAAAATCTTAACAGCTGCTAGTTGGTTTTGCTGCAGGGGCAGAGGGGAAGACCATTTCAAAACAAACCATTTTTAAATGGATAGCCCATTGCATTAATTTCTGCTACAACCACCATGGAAAACCTACCCCACAGGGGATAAGATCACATTCCACCAGGGCTGCAGCTACCTCTACAGCCTTTCTCAGAGGAGTCCCTACCAAGGACATCCTAGAAGCCGCTATCTGGAGCTCTGTACATACCTTACCCAAGCATTACCACATGCCTATTTTTTCTACATCCAGAGTTGGTTTTGCCACTGCAGTCTTGCAGGGCTTAATAGCCGGCCTTAATGCTCTCTAACTTCCTCCTCCCTTCATTAGCTTTTGGGAGTCAACCAAAATGTGATGACTGCAACAGTGAAACACGAAGAACATAGTACAGGTGTGTACACTTACCATAATGTATATGTTTGAGTGTATTCACTGTTGCAGTCCTGGTTACCCTCCCTCCAGCCCCCTGACTTCTCTTGGCTCTATCTTTCCTTCTTGTTTGGTGTATTTAAGTTTTCTGGTGTATTTTCTATTTGATGGAGGTGTACCATAACATATAATTGCTTCCCATTGTGGGGGCACCTGACATCTGGGGCAAGAAAAACTGATGTAATGGCGTCGGCTGCATGTTTTATACCCCTGACGACCTGACATCATGGAAGAAGAGAGAGCATCCGACGCAGGAATCCAAGACTCTGGTATTCAGGTTGGCTGAGGGCTACCTGCAGGCAGATAACCCAAATGTGATGACTGCAACAGTGAATACACTCGAACATCTACATTTATGGTAAGTGTACACAACTGTACTTTTTTATGTGAGGGCTGTGATGGTGGGTGTTTTGGAGGGCTATGTGTTCCATGTGGTGTGGTGCAGGTGTTGACCTTCTCCTCTTGACCAGATATTCCGGTCCTGGCTTGAAAATGCAAGGCTTCCAGTTTGGAGATATAAGTGCATCTCTCATAAGTCTGTGTGTTGAGAGGTAAGAGGAGGGGGTTGTCTATGTACATGAGGCAGTTGCTACACTGCCTCAGAATGCCCAGTTCACCAGGTTAATAGGAGAAAGCACAGAGAACTGACCTTTGGGCATGCCAGGAAGGATGGTCATCATTACTAAGTACTGGAGCCGTTTCCTTATAAGGTGTCTAGTGCTGATTGTACTTGTGTGCTACAATAAATGCTACAAAAAGCCTGATGAAGTGCTAGGTGAATAAGCTAAAGTGCGAGAGAGATGAGAACTAGCAAGATCTAAGGGAAAAATTGAAGAGCAGACTTTCTGGCACCAGTAATAGTTTACCGCTTTTAAACCAGAAAGTTGAAAGGAATAGAAAAACTGATTAAACGTACAATAAACTACAATTTCAGAGTCAGAAACTGCTCCTGTTGTGGTAGATAGGCTACCTAATGCTTACCAGTCCCACTGATAATCTGAAAGGCTTCCCTCTAACACAGAAAGGTCTGGTGAACCTCAGAAACTTACAAAACTGTCCTGGATACAGACTACTCTAGTAACAGGAAAGGCAGGAAACAAGCTTAGAACTTTTTTGTTTTTTGTTTTTGTTTTTTTACAGAAAAAAAACAGTTAAAACAGTAATGAAAATACTTTAAATGCAGTGTAAGCTAGCACGCTTGAGTGTGTAGCAATATTATTTTATTTTATTTATTTATTTTTATTTTACATTTGTTAACCAGGAAATTCCGACTGGACTAGGTCCATTTGCAGCGGAGGCCCGGGGAGAAAAGCTCCACATTGCTTACAAATATTTTTCTCTTGCTTAACAGAGTAGTACAGGTTAAACAAGAGAGTAATATTTTTATAAAGAGTAGTACAACAATCAGATATTCACATTAAAAATGCAAGCAAACAAGACACTTTTCAGCAGTCAGAGAAGTTAAAAAGAGTAGGGAGTAGGAGCTACTTACAGGCTCGGCTAATGGCTGTGAGATTTAGTCCCATAGAGGATTACAGTGACTAACTTGGTATTGGTGAATGGATATGGGGAGGAGAAGGTAGGAAAGCTTAAGTTTAAGTAATACAAGGACACAGCCAGGTATTCATCGGATGTGATTTGAGGGAGAAGTGTGAGGTTGTGGAGGCAGTGGTCAGCAAAGGTGGAAGGCAATTCCAGTTTCTAGCAATGGTGTGGGAACAGGGCCGGCCTTAGGTGAAATGGCGCCCTAGGCAAAGTAGTGCTCTGGCGCCCCTTGAGCCACACCCACTCCATACTCATGTTACACCCGTATTTGAGCCACACCCACAGAGACATCACTCCCCATGAAAGCCACTTCAGTTATTTCCTTCAAGTTTCTACTGTAATGAGTTTTTCATTACCAAGCGTTTTCCGAAAGTTACGAAGTCCAAAGTTAATACCAGAGTTCATCTGACAAGTAGTAACATCAAAAATCAGAACCAACTGAGACACACACACACACACACACACACACACACACACACACACACACACACACACACACACACACACACACACACACACACTGCAGTCCCAGCAGGTGCTCAAAGCTGTGCCATCAGCTGGCAGGTACCATTCACCCAGGCATATGAGGCTTTGTCCTTTTGATTACAGGACATTTATTGAAGAATGTTTTGATGGTTACATTTCACAGCCCCCCTGCCTTGAACATTACTTTTGGTCTGCCTGTGTCAGGACTGGAATGACAAAAAACAAAGGGAGACCCGTTTACATTTTTCTACTCATTTTGCATGCTATTTCTTTAAATTAATCACTAGTTTTTCTGCAAAACACTTATGCTTCTATCTACCTGTTTATGCTTCTTGATTGTATTGCCTTAATAATTTATTAAATGTAATTCACCTTTTTTTGAAAAGTTGCCAGTTTTAGGAGGGATTAAGAGGGACAGAGCAAAATTTGGAGTCAAAATAAGGCAGTTGAGAAAGAGGTAAACTGTCACAACCAAAGATCTGCAAGCAGCACTGTCATGATCACTACTAAACCTGGTGAGAGGACAAATGAAACATTCACAGACAACAGCCGAACAAGACAAAGGTACATTCACTTAACGCAAGAGAAGTAAACACTCCAGATGCTATCTTCTCTGCAACCTTTGTACTACTACAACAAATGCACAGGACTGGACAGTTTTTGCTGTCCTTACCATTCTATACTACTGTTTAAATCCAAAAGCACCACCAACAGAAACTAACCCTACACACAGGTGTGCCACATTTCACTGAAGACACATGAACATTTTTTTCCAGTAAGCAATTAAACAAACTATGTTAAGTTGTCTATCTCGCCTTCATTCTTGCTGGATGGGTTCGGAGCCGACCTCCGCTCCGACTCGGCCACTCTAAAGCTCGAGAGTTGGTTCCACCGGCTCGAGGCTCCCCTTATATCCCACAATGCTAGGCGAGAGTTACCTCAGATCTCGTTTGCCGCTACAGCTTCGAGGTTGGTTATTCTACCGGTTCCTGGTAAGTTTTAGCTTTTTCTATAAAAAGTTACTCTTGTTACCCCTTTTTTAGTTTAATTATTCTTAAATTAGTGTAGTTCATTGAACTCTATCCCCGAACCTAATTTTTCCGTTTCTTGTTAAAAGAACTTTTAGTTCTTCCCTTGGGCCTTAGGCCTTCCCTTCCCTAGGGAGTGTTTGTGTAGTGTACTTCTGTTTATTGTACTTATTGTTAGTATTTTTTACTAAAGTTTGTTATTCTGACAGAGTATAACTGGTGTGTTTGAGTGTGTGTTTGTGTTCACCAGTTAGGCTATGTCTAAAGAAGCAAAGGTCTCCGGATTCAAGAAGTGTGATGCGTGCTGTCAGAAAATGTCTCTGACAGACGCTCACACTTCTTGTGTCTATTGTCTGGGGCCTTTGCACCTGCAGGACTCCTGTGCTGTCTGCCATGGCTTCAGCCCCAGGGTCCTGCAGGGAAGAAAAACAAGCTCATATTGAGAGGCTTGTTGAAGCCTGAGGATTCCCTGTCTGTCTCAACAGGAAGCCCTCCAAGGCATCGAGGTCTTCGGCTCCGGCTTCTGAGCCGAGACCTCAGGTTGTTCAACCTTTGCCTTTATCGGCTCCGGCTGGAGCCGATAAGACTCAGTCCACAGTTTCTGTGGCTTCCTCGGCTCCGGCTGGAGCCGAGGTTATCGAGGTACCCATGTCGGCTCCGACAAGATCTTCGGAGCCGACAACCAGAAAGAGGTCTAGGTCACCTTCTCTTGGCTCCGTTCATTCGGCTCCAGGATCTCCCCTGCTGTCTGAACGGAGCCAAAGGTCTCATTCCTCTAGGTCATCGAGGTTGTCCGATCATGACCTTCAGAGGGTGGTGAGTCGACTACTCAAGTCTGAGGCACTAGCCCAGATGCTTCAGAGCCCGACTCATCAGTCGGTGCCTGTCCCGGTCCATCAACTCCTTCCTCCTTCGACTCTCTTGAGCTCGGAGCCGGGTCGTGTCGGAACCGAGACTGTGGTCACCTCGGTGCCGAGACAATTGTCTTCGGCTCCGTCGTCGGCTCCGTTTTCTTCCATGGAGGAATCTCGGCGCCGGACTTCCCTCGTCGGCTCCGAGGGGGTGAGTGGCATCGGACCCTTGTCCGACCCCTCTCCCTCTCGGTGCTTGGCGCTGGTGAGTTCGGCTCCGACATCGCCTCGGAGCCATCACTGTCGGTGCTGAGGGGTCCTTAGCTCCTCGGGCGGGGACCTCTGGCTCTGCCTGACAGGGGTGCCTTCGAGGTCATGCGGAGTGTGTTAGAGCCTGGCTCTACTCCACAGTCGGCTCCGTCAGCCCCTCCCTCTATGCTGCCTCAGGGTAAGTCGACTCACTCCCTCATCCCGGACCGCAGAGAGCCAACTCCTCAGGAGCTCCCTTTGGGGATTTCATCCTCTTCCGAGGCCTCTCCTGATTTGGCAGAAGAGCCCCCTCGGAAGAGGAAGTGCAAGAGGAAGCACATTGACTCACCTGAGTCTATCACGTCCGACACAGATCTGGATGATTCTGAGGGTTCCCCCCGTTCCCCTTCTGAAGATGTCTCATTTGCAGACATTCTGGAGATCCTTAAACAGAGGGGAAATTGGCCAGCCCTCAACCCTTCGGAGGACGAATCTGTGTATCTTGAGGCGTTTGGCTCTCGTCCTTCCACCTCCTGGGTGTCCCCCTTGGACCCCCACATGCAGGTGGTTGCTAAGGAGGCATGGACGGCTCCTGATTCAGTGGACCCCACTCCCAGGAGACCCTCCAAATTCATCACAGCGCCATCAGACAAGGAATTTTTATCAAAAGGAGTCTCTGTGGATGCTATGGTGGTAGCTGCCGCCACAAAGAAGGAACTGGCTGATCCTTCAGTGCCTGTCCATCCACCTAACAAGGAATCTAGGTCCATGGATAGGTACAGGAAGCGGATGTTCTCCTCAGCGACATTTACTATGCGTTCGCTGAATTACCTGTGCCATTTCACTCGTCTTCAAAGGGACTTGATCAAAGAAGCGAGTGAAATGCTGAAGGACCCTACAGCTGCGGGTTTCCAAGAGAAAATGAACACGCAGCTGGCTATCCTGAATTCTATGTCCAACTCGTCCATGCCACTCCTCTCTTATGCGGCCGATGGAGCGAGCAGAGCCGCAGGAACAGGGGTAGCCTTACGTAGGCACACCTGGATGCGGCTATGCAATTTTGCGGAACCTTTCAAGACGTCTTTCACGAACTCCCCTTTTGATGGATCATCTCTTTTTGGTCCACAAGTGAAAGAAACCCTGACTAGGTGCGAGACGGATGGCAAGACCCTTTCTGCCGTCGGAGTCTGTTTTTCCACTCCTTCTAGGCCTTACCCCAAAGGCCAGAAGGGGGGAAAGATGTGGTTCCGTAAACAATCTCAAGGGACTTCGCCTGACGCACAGAGTCGGTTCCCCGCCAGAGGCAGAGGGGGGAACAACAATGGTAGACGTCGCCCTAGAGGCAGAGGGGGTCCGCAGAACCAGGGCAATCGAGAAACGTCCTCCGATAAGCCCTTTCAGCATCCCTGAGGTGTTGCCCGACTGCCCATCTTCGGAGGCAGTCGGGGGAAGATTGTCACTGTACCCAGAAGCCTGGCTATCCTTGACACAAGACAAATGGGTACAGTCCATCATTTCCGAAGGTTATTCTATTCCCTTTCTTCGTTTTCCAAGTCAGTCAAAAAAATCCCTTCCAGATGTTCCACCCGCTCAAAGGGATATAGCAGCTTTGGAAATTTCAAAACTGCTTGCAAAAAGAGCTATTCAACCAGTGCCAGCAGACCAACTAGGATCCGGAATCTACTCAAGGTTCTTTTTAGTTCCAAAGAAAACAGGGGACTGGAGACCAATTTTGGATCTCAGTATCTTGAACAGATCGGTCAAGAAAACAAGATTTCGAATGGTCACGCTGCAATCCATTCTTCCCCTATTGGGAAAAGGAAACTGGATGTGCTCTATAGACCTTCAGGACGCGTACTATCACATAAAAATGAACAGGCGCTCCAGAAGATTCCTCCGCTTCAGGCTGGGAACCAGTCATTTTCAATTCAGGGCCCTGCCCTTTGGTCTCACCACTGCCCCGGTGTTTACCAAATGCATGGCAGTGGTAGCTTCTCACCTGAGACGACAAGGATTCCAGGTGTTTCCATATTTGGACGACTGGCTCCTCACAGCTCCCACCAAGCATCTCCTTCTGATGGCCAGAGATTACACTTTTCACGTCTGTCAAAAACTGGGTATCTCAATAAATTGCGAAAAGTCTGTTTTGTCGCCTTGTCGTACTATTACCTACATAGGCGCAAATTTAGATACTGTAAACATGTCTGCAACACTAACGAACCAAAGGATATCAGACATTCAAAAATTGGTGTCACTTCTTCTCAACAACAACAGAGCCAAAGCCAGGTTAGTTCTAAAGGTGTTGGGAATTATGGCAGCGCCATACCTCTCCTCCCATTGGCCAGATACCACATGCGGATCCTTCAGTGGATGCTCTTTTCTCAATGGTCATACCAGGAACTTCCAATGTCTCACACCATTATGATCACGCAAGCGTGCAAAGCATCTCATGTGGTGGATGTCTTCCCCAGCTCCTGTTGGGAGACCATTTGTTCCACCTCCTCCGGTTGCTACTCTGACAACGGATGCCTCCTGATCGGGTGGGGGCATTATCAGGGCAGGACAGTCCAGGGCACATGGCAACCAAACGAATGCCACTTGCACATAAATGTTCTGGAGATGAGAGCAGTGCTTTTAGTGTTGCAAGCCCTTCAAGACTCTCTTCCCTTGGGAACGATTGCAATCCAGACAGACAATATGTCTGTAGTGTGGTACATCAACAAACAAGGCGGAACCAGATCATACCCCTGTGTCGAGAAGCACTCAGACTGTGGCAATGGGCGATTTCTTCTCAGCGTTTTCTGATAGCAACGCACATCCCGGAAGTCCAATCACATTGCGGACAAGTTGAGCAGAGCTATTCTCATGCCTCACGAGTGGTCTCTGAAAGACTCTGTAGTGAGAGAGATTTTTCTCAAGTGGGGTCAGCCTTGCTGCGATCTTTTTGCTACTCCCCAAAACAGCAAGTGCAGAGAATACTTCACTCTATTCCCTTTACCAGGCCAACCCAGCAGGGACGCTAGTCCAAGTTTGGCCCGGGGACTTCTGTATGCATTTCCTCCTTTCCCACTGATCTCTCAAGTAATACAGAAAGCTATCGCTCAGAAGGCCTCATTGATCCTCATTGCTCCTTACTGGCCTCGACAAGTGTGGTTCCCCTTTCTACATCGATTTCTTTTGGAGCGACCGTGGAATCTGGACCTAGTTCCAGATCTTTTGATCCATCAGTCGGGTCAGTTTCATCGCTCCCTCCCCTCTCTGAACCTCACTGCTTGGTTCCTCCACTTCCAACCGTAGCCAGGCTTCCTCAATTATCTCACTCTGTTAGAGATATTTTGATAGCTTCCCATAAATCTTCCACTCGAAAGATTTATTTGAGTAAGTGGAAACGCTTTTCATATTGGGCACAAGAAAAGGACATAGATCCTTTCACCGTTTCCATCCAACTAGTCCTTGATTTTCTTGCTGAACTCTTCCATGCAGGTTCATCTCCATCTACTCTTAAGGTTCAATTGGCAGCTATTTCTAATTTCCATGTGGGTATTTCTGAATCCGCCCTAATGTCCCACAAACTCTGCAAAGCCTTTTTGAAAGGAGTTTTTCTTCTCAGACCTCCTGTAAGAAATCCTCCTTCTCCTTGGGACCTAAATTTAGTTCTTGCTTCTTTGATTCTTTCCCCTTTCGAACCTGCAGCTTCATGTTCCTTAAAGTTATTATCATGGAAAACTCTCTTTCTGGTGGCTATCACATCAGCTAGAAGAATTTCAGAACTTCAAGCACTCAGTTGTCGTTCTCCTTACCTTGTGTTCCATAAGGACAGAGTTTCCTTACGAACTAACCCGTCCTTTTTGCCTAAGGTGGTTTCAACATCAAACCTAAACCAGTGCATTGACCTCCCTGTCTTGTTCCCGGAGTATTCAAATAGGTCTGAACAAAAATTACACTGCCTGGATGTTCATCGTCAATTAAGGTACTACTTGGACAGGACGAAACAATTCAGAAAATCTGATCAGCTGTTTGTCTCCTATGCGGAAAGCAGAAAGGGACTTCCAGTTTCAAAGGTATCTTTATCCAGATGGCTAACATCTCTGATTACCCTTGTTTATGAGATTAGACACCAAAACTGCCTAATAAACCTAAAGCCCATTCCACCAGAGCTTTGGCTACTTCTCTAGCCTTCCAAGACAGACTGCCTATTGACACCATTTGTGCAGCGGCTACTTGGGCTACTCCTCACACTTTTATTTCCCATTATAAGTTGGATTTAGCTTCTAGGCACAGAGCTAATTTTGGTTCCACTGTTCTCAGGAGTCTGTTCCGTTAGGCCACCCGGGACAAGGTGCTAGGACGCGGTCCCATCCAGCAAGAATGAAGGCGAGATAGACAACTTAACATATAGAAGTTATGTTCTTACCATAACGTTCCATGTTAGTTGTCTTCTTCTCGCCTTCTTCTTGCGTCCCACCCTCCTTCCCCCTGGCCTGGACAGACCTAGAGGAGTTGTGATCGTGACCTCTCTTTCTACCACCTCTTTCTTAGCTATATGCTATTATGCATATTTCTTGTTTCAGGATGTAGGTCACCCTTCTTCTCCCTGTTGTTAGAGGTGGACTCTGTTATAGTTATTCTGTTATATACTGTTACTATCATAAGCTGGGGTTAGCTTACAAACGAGATCTGAGGTAACTCTCGCCTAGCATTGTGGGATATAAGGGGAGCCTCGAGCCGGTGGAACCAACTCTCGAGCTTTAGAGTGGCCGAGTCGGAGCCGAGGTCGGCTCCGAACCCATCCAGCAAGAAGAAGGCGAGAAGAAGACAACTAACATGGAACGTTATGGTAAGAACATAACTTCTATATATGAACCAATGGCAAAACCGTCCAAATCAGAACATTTCAACCATAAAGGCCACTCAAACTTGTGTCATTACAATCCACCAATACCAGTCAATATGCACAATCTCTGCAGAAGTAAAAGTAATCTGAATAATTCCACATTAAAGAGATCTGTAGCTAATGAAAAGGTTGCGGCAAGCAAACAACTTTATATTTCAGTGTTTCGTCTACCAATTCAGTGTCTGCTGTCACTGAAGAATAAATTGCCTACGTTACATTAAAAAGAATGGTAAGCTGGTAATATTGCACTAGGGAATGGATGGCAAACTGAAAACAGGTTCATAGTTACTAGGCATCTCATCCAAAGGAGGGCATACTCAGGACTGCAGCACCCCACCCCCTTAAAATACAACACAGTATCAAGGATGAACAGAATTACCTCTTGCCTCAATGTATGGACAAAATTTAAACAACTGCTTGACAAGCAAAAATACAAAAAAAAAAATTCTGGAATTGAACAGGCATGCAACAACAGGAATGACTAGAAGGCTGATGGACACTCTTGTAAATAGTTATTTATTTGTTTCTGTATTAAGGTTCATAGGTTCTTAGGATCATGGGATGATACTAGGCTATTGGCCTGCAGGCCCTTATAAGCCTAGCCAAGAATTTCACCCATGTTCCCTATAAGATTAGTTTTTTTCTTACTTTTAAATATGTATATACATTTCTGATTACAAATTTTGTACTATGTTTTATAAAAATTTAATAAAAACATTTTCAAAAAAAAAGAAATTCTGATCAGTTATAAATTTTTTATGAAGGTAAGAATAAAGAACATACTGGGTCAAAATAGACTGTCTCCAAATGATTGTCTCACTCTGTTACCTTCTGTTACATCCAACAGAATTAAGCAATTCCATGCAGGGACAATGCTCACTCTACCAGGACATTGGCCTCATCTATGGCTTTTTAGAAAGGGATGGATTCTAGAAGTATTCTAGAATCAGCAACTTGGTCATCAGTACATACTTTTACAAGACACTCAAACTCAACTGCTTCTATAGGTTTAGATCAGACTTGCTCAGACCATTCTCCAGCAGCATCTGCGCCCTCATCCTTCCTCCACCCAGTTAGTATATACTATGGTAAACAACCCTTACAGCTAAGGCTACTACAGCAGTGATCCAATGATGGACAGAGTACATTTATTTAAGTAAACTTAATTTAACAATACCTGTTCGAGTGATCACTGCTGCAGCAGCCACTCTGATTATTTATTTATTTACATTTGTTGACCGGGAGTGTCCGACTGGACATATGTCCATTTTCAGCGGAGGCCCGGGGAGAAATGCTCCACAGTTAAAATAAACAGACAGTATTTACATTGGATTACATAGCGATTAACAATTTAACACAGCAATTAATTACAAACATATTTACAGATGAAGAACATTGTACATCAGTAGACAACTAGAATCTTTATCTGCGAAGTACATAACGGACATTAACAAATGTTACAATAAGAAGTTCCTGCTGTATAATAAGTACTAGGCTTATGAGCATCTGAGCTTGCTATAATCAAGGTAGTTATTGACTGTTGTTACAGTTTATGTATGGTAAATCTGTCATGAAAACTTTGTGGGAGAAGTTCCTGCTGTATAATAAGTACTACTGTTAGTCAAATAGTAAAGCTACCCGCATCATGGATCAGTGCAATCAGATGAGTGGCACTTCATGTAATAAATTATCCTCATCCCAAGGCTAGACTGATATTAAGACTTCCAGGACTAATGGATTTCTCCATAATGCTGGTCCCATTGGCCAGATACCTCATGAGAGTTCTACAATACACATTAGTGGTACAGTGGTCCCAGAGATCTCATCCCTTTCACCACAAAACTCCACTTGCATAGGTATGCAAGAACCATGTCCAGTGGTGGATTATATCTGACTCAGTCATGGGCAGACACTTCTCTCCTCTGGCACCCAAAGGCACAATGACCGTGGATACCTCCTTTCTTAGATGGGGAGGGGGAGCATTTTGAAGGGAGACCAGTCCAAAGAATGTGGTCTTCATTAGAAGCCAGCCCTCACATTAATTCCTTAGAGTTGAGTGGTCCTCCTTGTGTTGCAGGCATTTCAGGCCCATCTATCCAAGGAAGTGATTGCCATACATTCAGACAACTTGTCAGTAGTTTGGAACAACAACAAACAGGCTGGAACCAGATCATACTCTCTTTGCCAAGAAGCTATGAGAATCTGGCAGTGGAAGATGTCTTCAAACCACTTTCTAGTAGCAACACATGTACCTGGGATGTCCAGCACCCTAGCAGAAAAACTGAGCTGAACTGTATTACTGCCTCATGCGTGTTCTCCCAACAACACACTGGCAACAAAGATTTTCAGCTGCTGGGACCAACCTTACTGTGACCTTTTTGCTTCGTACCTAAACAATAATTGCAGAAGTTGCTTTGCCATAATCTCTTCACAGGGTCAGTCACCAAGAGATGTTCTAGTCCATCCTTAGCCTCCAGGTCTCCTTTATGCCTTTCTCCCCATTCCCTTATTCCCAGGTTCATCCAGGAAGCAAAGGAATGCAAGACCAAAGTAATCCTCATTGCCCCCTTCTAGCCTTGACAGGTATGGTTCCCCACAATGGGTGCTGGATCCCTTCCTGGATCTCCTCACACACCCCTCTGGGATGCATCTACTGGAACTTCAGTCCCTAAAACTGACTGCATGGTTTCTCCAGTTTTAACACATGCCAGAGATTACAGGTATTCCTCCCCAGTAGTATGAGTCGTTTCATCCTTTCAGAGGAATTCTATTAAAAATACTTACAAGATCAAATGAAAATGCTTTTCTATCTGGTCATCTGATAATGGTTTACACCCCTTTTCAGCACCTCTTCTAAAAATCCTCAAATACATTTTGGAACTTTTGATGTCAGTGTCAAGTTATTAAAGAAAGTATAATTGGCAGTCATCTCACACTTTCACATTGCATTCAGCAACCCTTCCATTGCTTCTCTCAGAATCTCTAAGGCCTTTTGGAAAGGTACTTTTTTATTGAGGCCTCCAGTTCATGATTCAGTCCCTCCCTGGGATATTACCATTCTGCTACAGTCCCTAACTCAGAAACCCTATGAATCTGCAGCATCCACTGATATGAAGTTTCTGTCCTGGAAGATGATATTTTTAGTTGCCATCACCTCTGACAAATGAGTATCAGAACTCAGAACAACATCTGGCAGTCGGAGCAGAGGGTTAAGTCTGCTAACTGTAGTTCCTGTGGTACAAGGTTTGATTCCCTCATCCTTCATTTTACCACCTGTTGGCATAATAGTTAAGCTGTTTACCTCACAGGATATGAGGCTTGGTTCTCCCCTCTGAAAAGGAAATTGGCTAGGCTTAAAATGGCCCACAAGGGCAGTTAGCCTAGTATTAACCTATGAACTTAAGGTACTTTCATGCAAGGCTTCTTTCATAGAGTGTCATTGAGGACCAACCTTTCCTTGCTTACAAATCAAATCAAAAATTTACTTACCAGTTTCTCAAATAAAGTTGACCATATATTACATACATTAGATGTGCACAGGCAGCTCAGAAGTTACCTTCATAGTCCCAAGAGTTTCAGAAAATCAGCCGAATTGTTCTTGTCCTTTTCCAAGAAAATTTCGGTCAATCTGTTTCCAAAGTTGCTCTTTTGAGATCACTAGCTAATTGCATTTCCTTTGTCTGAGATTCATAGTTATACCTCTGTAGTCAAAGCATAAAGTACATTCTACAATTGCTATGGCAACATCTTACAGACTTTGCTAGTTGAGGTCCTATCAGTGACATTTGTGCAAAGTGTATTCTGCAATTATGTCAACATCCTACAGCCTTTGCTAGATGAGTTCCTATCAGTGACATTTGTGCAAAGTGCATTCTGCAATCGCAATGACAGCATCTTACAGCCTTTGCTAGATGAGTTCCTATCAGTGACATAGGCGCCGGAACCATAGAGCGAGGGGGAGGGAACGTCCTCCCACTTTTACAGCTGCAAGACCTGTTTTAGGCTCAACAGAAGTGCATGCATTGCATGAATTTTAAATACAAACGTGAGCGGGAAGGGAATCGTATCATTGCTGCCAGAGAGTCACCCACAATAAGGACTGCCATGTATTTATGAAACTTGCTGCCATGTATTTATGTTATGAAACTGCGTTTAAGCGCTGCTGGGCTTGCTCCGTTACTGTTTATCTAAGCTGCTGCTGGGCTTGCTCCGTTACTGTTTATCTAAGCTGCTGCTGAGCTTGCTCCGTTAGTTTGTCTAAGCTGCTGTCGCACAGTCATATCCGGTGTTTGCGACCTGTTTTCGTCATCTGCGGCCATAAAAGGAGGGCGTTTTTAAAGAAGAATGCCCTTAAAAATTTTTTTTTTTTTTTTTTTTGTAATAAAAAGAAAATGAATCTCCTCACTGCCACAGGCAGTCTTTGTTTTACAGACAGTGTACCGCCAAAAACATCACAAACCCAGACTGGGATAACCAAAAAATAAATAAATAAATAAATAAATATTTAAATAAATAAATAACGAAAATTGCGCCCTTTATGTGATCGGGCTGTCCGGCGCCCTAGGCGGTTGCCTAGTTTGCCTATGCCTAAGGCCGGCCATGTGTGGGAATATAGCGCTTTTCCTGCAGTATTGTTTGCTCTAGTGATAAGAGGAGAGATTTGTCACTAGATTGGAGAGGGCAATTTGCTGTGTAGTGGCTAAATAGTTGGGTTGGTGATAGGGTTTTATCAGGGTATTTGAATATTGTAGGCAGTGACTAGCAGGAGGTAATTAAGTAGCTCAGGTAGTTCAGCCAATTTAGGTCCCTTAAAGCAACACAGTGATGTGTTCTGAAGGTAGTGTTTTTAGCAAACTTGTCAATCTTATTGTAACATAATTCAAGTTTGTCTAGATCTATTTTTCTGATGTAGTAAAGCAAATACAGTTAAACTTAATGCACTTAAATGACAAAATGACTTAAATCAAGTGCAGAAATCAGTATACTCAGAAAAAAATCAAAATGGGGGCACTTAGTCTCTTTTTCCTTTCTGTTGCTCTTGTAGTCTGCAGGAAGCCAAAACAGGATCTGCTGAGATTAAACAAGCGCAAACCCACACAAACATGGAGTTTTAAACCAGAAAGTTGAAAGGGATAGAAAAACTGCCCAAATGGCCAATAAAATACAATTTCAGAACCAGAAACCACTCCTCTTGTGATAGATAGGCTACCTAGTGCTTACCACACTGATAAGCTGGAAGGCTTCCCTCTAACACAGAAAGGTCTGGGGAACTCAGAAACTTGCAAAACAGTCCTGGATAAACAAATCTCTAGCTGGACTGCTCTAGTAACACTGCTCTAGTAACAGGAAAGGCAGAAAACAAGCTTAGAACTTTTTTTTTCAGAAAAAAACAGTTAACTTATAGCTGGAATACCTCAAAAAGGGTTTAGAACCACGCAGCTGAAGCTCTGGTTGCTGCAGACCTGCATTTAGTCTGTGCTACTCAATTTTAAGGTTAAGAACTCAGTTAAGAAAAAACTCCCAATGAAGCACAGATTAATCACTTATAGTCAAAAAAATAGAACTCAGTATGAAAAAACAGTTAAGCAGCAACAAAATGCAGTTAAACAGTAATGAATTGTAGCAGATAGCAATTAAATATAGTTAATCATTAGATAGCTCACAAATCACAACAGTAACAGACAGCACTAATAAAGCAGTGATTCAGTAGAATACTGTCATCAATTTAGTGAGGCTACCAGCAAGCAGTAATAAATATGGCAAACAGCAAAATGAACTAGAAAGAGGTGCAGTTTTTTTTAGTAGAAGAGACAGAAGATAATGAGATAATTCAAGGTTCAGAAGCTAAAGGGGTGGGTCTTTACTAAGTTCTCACTCTAAACAGTAGAATGAGCTGAGGTAATGTAACTGGGGAGGGGGGGGGGGGGGGAGTGTCCAGTATCAACTTTATACCAGAGGCTGGCAACTCAAAGCCACCAAGATTTAAGACAACAACAACTGGGCGAGTGTTGGGTGGGAAAAAAAATAGTTGTGCAGATTACAGAGATATGTAGTAAAACAGAATTGAAAATAAACACGTCTTTTTCCAATGTCATAGAAGGCCAGTCTCTGCAGCTTTGAAAAGCTTGAGCAAACAAGTCTAACTGGTTTAAAACGCTAACTGTTAATGGCAGAGAAAAAGGAATCAGCCCAATTATCCTATCAAAAATAACAGTTTTGCAGGAATGCTTTTAGCTAGATTAAACTAGACTGATTACTTTCTGCCACAAAGAAAAACAGCTATCCCTCTCCATACAAAAGATTTCACTACAAGCTTGAAAGGGTCACAAACAGTAACCGATATCAGACAACCAGGGGCGGCTTGTGCTATAGGACTGCAGGACTGCAGCCTTCCCACCTAGAAACAAGAAGAAAACAAACCGTGAAACAAAAAAAATTATTTTTCACGAGTCCCGGAACTCCACGCATGCGCGAATGCACTCAGACTGCCCCGCAGATGCCCAGGAATCTGTGTGGTGACCACCGCATAGAACAGTGGAGCTCCGGACTGCTTCATCAGCAGACAGGACCAATCAGGAGAAAGGTGAGGTGAGTTTTAAGCTCTTGCGGGGGATTACGTTCATCGCGGGCTTGGGACTTGGATTTCAAGCGGGCTACATGCTGCTTCATGGAGGGTTTGGGACTTGAATTGTACTACTGGTTCATGGATTCGGGTCTAGACACATTTAAACTGTGTGTGTGTGTGTGTGTGTGTGTGTGTGTGTGTGTGTGTGTGTGTGATGCCCCAGTTGCTATATACTGGTGGCTAGAGCAAACTCATGGTGGTGTGATAGGGAATACCTCAGGCTTGAACCCTGTACCTTGTATGCAGGTGTTAAGGGCCTGAATTCCCTACCCACCACCATTTGTAAAAATGTTGCAGATTTTTGCCTCATATTTGATCTGTTCTATTCCTCATAATATCTGTGGTTTCTAAATGTTTAAATGCTTGATATTTGATGGTGCAGTGGTAGCATTGTTGCCTCACAGCTGCAGGTTCTCAGGTTTGATTCTTGGCTAGGGTGCCTTCTGTGTGGGGTCTGCATCTTCTCCCTGTGTTTGTGTGAGTTTGCTTTTGTGTCTTCCCATGTTACAAAGACATGTCTGCATTATTTCTTCCTGGGCCTCTGCTGAAATTTGTTTTTTTGTTCCAAGTCAGTCTGTCCTGGTTAACAAATGTTAAATAAAATTGACAGGTATTTGAATTTCAGACTTCAGGTTTCTGAATGTTTAATTCCTTACATATTTGATGGTGCAGTGGTAGCATTGTTGCCTCACAGCTGTAGGTTTTCTGGTTTGATTCTTGGCTGGGGTGCCTTCTGTGTGGAGTCTGCATCTCCTCCCTGTGTTTGTGTGGATTTGCTCTGGTGTCCTGCCATTTTACAAAGACGTGTCTGCAGTATTTCTCCCTGGGCATCTGCTCAAAATTGTTTTTGTTCCGTGAGAAGTAAAATTGACAGGCATTTGAATTTCAGACTTCATATTCTTCAGAAAATACATAGTAACACAACCTTTTATTCTAGCAATTTTCTAAGTTTATAAGATGAATATTTGAAATTTGTCCCTATTTTTGGGGCTGTATTCCCCCATTATTGGCTTCGTCCAGGTTTTTTGTGCTAAGGTTGATAGCTATGGCAAGAACTGAATTCACTGAATATGTTTGAGGGCTGTATTCCCTCATTACTGGGTTTGTCCAGGTGTTTTATGCTAAGAGGTTGACAGCTATGGTGAGAACTGAATTCACTAAATGATAGCCATTTAAGTTTCAGTCTTCCTCTCTTTCACAAAGCAGCTGATTTGGCGTAGTGGTATGTTGCTCTGACTGTTTTGTACAGGGACCTTGGCAGTAAAATGTATGGTGGTAACACAGCATTTTATTCTAGCAACTTTCCAAGATTGTACAAGCAATGTTTAACGTGTCCCTGGTTTTTGGGCTTTTGACCCCCCCCCAATAAATTTTGGCTTTTTCCAGATTTCTTGTGCTGCGAAGTTGAGATGCAGTTGAGTATTGAGTAGATTTTACAAGGAGCTGAGAGCTGCTTATGCTAAGTCTGTTTGCATTGTTAATAGCACAACATGTTGTGTACTTGCTTTTGATGCAGAAGGCTGTGGGTTCTACTCCCACAAGGGGTGGATGCTGCCGTACTGAGAATGTCTTCCTTGGCAAAGATACTAACTATGAGCCTGTTATCAGTTTGCCATCCATTTCCTATTGCAATATTACTAGCTTATCATTTTTTTTAATGTAATATAGGCAATTTATTCCTCAGGGGCAACATACACTTTATTTTTCGATGAAACCATGAAATATAAAGGTGTTTGCTAGCAGCAACCTCTTCATTAGTTACAGATTTCTTTAATTTGGAATTATTTATATGACTTTTACTTCTTCAGAGATTGTGCATATTTACTGATAATGGTGGACTGTAGAATTGTGCATATTTACTGATAATGGTGGACTGTAGAAGTTTGAGTAGACTTTTATGATGGAAATGTTCTGAACTGGGCAGTTTTGTCATTATGGGTGCATGCATTTTGTTTCATTGTTTAATAAATTTAAAACGCCCTCTAACAACTGTACTGTATTGTACAAGGAATATAATTTAGTACCATCAGGAAGGTGTATCAATGAGCACATGTATGCACCAAAGAAATGACCCTACTTTTAAAAGTAATTTTGAATTGAACAGGAAAAAAAATGTGGAACACATTGCATTTGATTGGATTAACATTAATTAATGACTTTCTTCTTACTGAGTTTTAATAGGTAAGTGCAGGGTCACATATTTCTTATATTTTTGTTCATGCAGTTTCTTTGGTAACTCAGGTGTTGGTGAATGCTGGTGCATCACCCAAAACATCGTGCCATGTCACCTTTGACATCTGTGTTACAGGTTCGCCATCACTGGTGTAGGTGAACATAATATTTGGGAGCTTCTGAGTAGGCAAACTTCAAGAACCTTTTATGATTTGGGGATTAAGTAAAGGACTATTGCTGTCTAATTTATGAAACCAGCTAAGGGGACTCTGTTATCATGGAAGAAGAGTACAAGGAAATTATGCTTGAACTTGAGTTAATCGCTTGAAGACAAGAGTGCCTATACTAAAGTGAGCAAAATCAACATTCTAGAGTAGATAAGATTAATTGTTAGATTTTTTATGTAGTTTTGATTTATAGGTTCATAGATTAGTACTAGACTAATTGCCCTTGTGAGCCATTTTAAGTCTAGCCAATTATCCCTTGTGAACATTCATGGCTGTGTTTTGCAGAAGCGCTGTGCGCGATTCCAGGGAAGTCTGATTGGTTTCAGTTCATCTGCCACTACTACTCTGTCTGTTGGCATGTCTTCCACATGCAAAAAAACAAGTTTCCAGCCCTAAATATGTGAGGTTGAAGCCTTTTCAATTGAGCAGAAGAATAAATCTCGTCAAAAGATGAGAGACGTGCAGACCAGTTTCGGCATACTAACCTTCATCAGTGCATCCAGTGTATGCATTACAATTGGCCATTAACTCGCCTTGTTAAAAGATCCACTGTAATTTCCATCTAAAGGGAGAATCAGACTCTCTTCCTGTTACTATAGTAGACTGTACGTGGAAGTTGCCATTGATGTTTCCTGAACTGTTGCATAGGACACTTCTAATAGTATTTAATAAGCTTAGTCTGGGGAACTACATGGAGTTTATCCCTTCACCATTCTCATGCTTGTGTGTGGCCCCATAAAATTATTACATTTAATGTACAGCAGGCCTTCATCCATTCTATTTCTCATTTCCCTTTTTCTATTCTTACTCCACACTCAAAATGCTTCCTGCCTACCGTATTCAATCCCTCCTTTTCCCTACTCTCCAGCTCTGCTATATTGCTGTCTGTTGTTTCCCATTCAACCCTCCTTTTCCCTACTCTCCAGCTCTACTATATTGCTGCCTGTTGTTTCCCAGCTTCACTAACAGTAACTTCTGTAGACCTAGATTCTGTTCTTCTCTGCTCTCGTTAACTGCTGTCTGATATGCTGACTGTTACCTCTATAAATCCTGTTTATGCCCTGTACTGATTGCAGCTACTAAGCCGCGGTGGTACAGCGATAGCGTTGTTGCCTCACAGCAAGAGGTTCTCCTGTTCGATTCTCAGCTGGAGTGCCTTCTGTGTGGAGTCTGCATGTCCTCCCCGCGGTCGAGTGGCCTTCGAAAGACATGTGCGAATGGGCGTGCCTTCGCTGAAGGTTGGGCGTCGGGCTGGCAACTCGGCACCATAAAAGACTACCGCCAGTCATTAGTGGACCGGAGTTCTGCTGTGGCGACCCCTAACCGGGAAAAACCAAAAAGACTGATTGCAGCTACTATCCTTAATGTGGTCTGATTCTGCAGTGCGACTGTGTATGAATTGGACTGATTTTTAATATTGATCTACTAGGAATCTGCTTTGTATATGTAATTGCAAAAAAAGTATCAGTGCAATTGTTGGTCTGTATGATTATCTCCTGCATTTGCTACTGTTTGTTAATAAGCTTTACTAAACCTGATAGATATTACAGGGTTCCTGACTCTCACAGTTTCCTCTTTAAAAATCCTACTGTGGATCCTGAGACCATTTCACAGGGACCCAAGGGCATCAAGGCTACTACTGCCAAAAATCCTACCCCCTCTGATAGAGAGACTCCAGGGCGCTGGATAGATGGGGTAATAAAGTATACACTTCTGCAACTTTGGCCATTAGGACCTTAAACTGCCAGATTCATATGTTAAAGTATCAGCAGCATATCATTGGATTGCTTAAACAGAAAATGATGTTGATTCCTGACTGTGCTGAAAATAAGGATTTACAGGATTTAATGCATTCTGCTGAGCAGGTTGGAGAGCATACTTTGCAATGTGGTTTTGATTCACTAGAGGCAGCTTGCAGGGCTGTTGTCACTGGGTCTGTACTTAGAAGGCATGCTTGGCTTAAGGAGCAGTCTTTGCCAGATCATGTTAAAGCAAAATTGCTGGATGCTCCCTTAAATCAGGACCGCCTGTTTGGCAACAAAGCAGAAGTTCTTAAAAAGATGGAGGAAAAAGCTAAATCTATGCAAACAGTTAAAGATTTCCTACAAGTACAACCTCCGAGATTTAGTTGGCATTGGCCATCTAAGAATTGGTATTTTCCTGCCTCTTCCAGGCCTTCTCAGTCCAAACCCAGAACCAGCAGAACACCCAGGCTTCAGTCCCAGGGTACACACTGGACTAAACAGTGGGGGGCTCCCACTTCCCAATTAGGGAGTAGTAAGACTCCATCCTATGGTAAACTGTCTCAGTGACTTAACCTTAAAACTTCCAAGCACTTCTCAACTGACTGCTCCCTTAGGGGGAAAGATGGCTCTGCAGGCACAAAACTGGGAACTCATTACCCAGGACAAATGGGTTTTAAATATAGTTTCCCAAGGATACATATTTCACTTCCACACATTACCAACCCCAAACGGTTGGCCAGATCTACCCCCAAATCAGTGGGCAGAGGCTCAAAAGCAAGTTCTCTCTCTCTTAAGCATAAAGGCTATTCAAACTGTACCAAAAGAGGAAAAGGGACAAGGTTTCTACTCAAGACTTTTCCTGGTACCCAGAAAAGACAACTCTTGGCGTCCTACCTTGGACCTTTCTATATTAAACACCTTTTTGGTGATTCCAAAATTCAAGATGCTAACTCTTCACCATTGACTTCCTATGCTAGGCAGACATGCCTGGCTGGCAACACTGGATTTAAAAGAAGCCTACCTGCACATCCCAATCAGGGAATCTTGCAGAAGATACCTACGCTTCAAAGCAGGCTACATGCACCATCAGTTCTCTGCACTGCCCTTTGGCTTATCTACTCCTCCCAGGGTATTCACAAAGTGCCTAGCTCCAGTCATTGCATTTTGCAGGCAAAGAAATATTCAAATATACCCATACCTGGACGATTGTCTAATTCAGGCAGAAAGCCAGGACATACTTTTGAATCATCTGGCATTTGTACAATAGGTGCTAACTTGTCTGGGGTACACCATAAACAAAAAGAAATCACATCTGGTACCTTGTCAACAAATTATATTCCTGGGAGCAAGCTTGAACACAACTTCCCAGATGGCTTTCCTCACGCCTGAGAAACAAATACATTTGACAACTTACTTCAAACTAATGGCCACAAAACCCCTGCTATCTGTAAGGCAAATACTGCAAGCTTTGGGGTTTATGGCCTCCTGCATTTGTCTAATTCCATATGCAAGACTGCATATGAGGAAACTACAATGGTATCTAAAAAGCCTGTGGTGTCAACATTCTCAGGATCTAGAAGCAATGATCCCTATCATACCTTGCCTACAGTTAGAGTTCCTTTGGTGGGCAGAGGCTTGCCACCAAAACAAGGGATTACCATTCACTCTACCCCCTGCTGCCCAAACCCTAACAACAGACGCATCAGACTATATGCATGGGAGGGGCTCACCTGGCAGAGAAGTGCATTCAGGGTAAATAGAACCCAAGTCAAATGCACCTGCATATCAATCAAAAAGAAATGCTCTGACAGCCTTCAAGGACCACATTCTTCCAGGACAACTAATGGTAAGGATGGACAACACCACTGTTATGTGGTACATAAACAAGCAGAGGGGTACCCATTCTTACCCCCTCTGCAGACTAGCCATGGCTCTGTGGAACACAGCCTTGAGCTACCAAGTGCATCTACAGGCTCAATTCCTGCCAGGAAAACTAAATACACTGGCAGACGAACTCAGCAGAAATCTCATGGACCCACATGAGTGGAAACTGGAACCAAAGATTTTCAACATATTGATAAACAAATAGGGGAGCCTAGATATAGACCTGTTTGCCTCCCCCCAGAACTACCAATTGGACAAATTCTGCACAAGGACTCCCCACAAACAAGCTTGGAAAGTCGATGCTATGTCCTTCAGCTGGAAAAATCTATCAGTTTATGCCTTTCCTCCTCTGCCTCTCCTCTCCAAAATGCTACTAAAGATCAAACAGGACAAACCAAGGACGATATTGATTGCACCAGACTGGCCACGCCAACACTGGTACCCCCTCTTGCGCAGTTTGTCACTGCTGGCTCCATGGCACCTGCCTCAGACTCCTACCCTGCTGTCACAGCAGGAAAGCCAGATTCTGCACCCTCAGCCTTAAACCCTGACCCTGGCAGTCAGGCTAATTTCCTAATCTCTCCATTACCATCCCTCAGCAAACAAGTGTTGGATGTCATTTTGGAGGCAAGGAGGCCTAGTATTAGTAAATCTTATGCTGAAAATTTGAAAAGATTCTGTGCCTGGAACCAAACTCAAGGGATGGGCACAGCAGCGCCCAGTTTACCTCTGATTCCTCAATACTTAACTGAGATGCTTCACAAGGGTCTTTCTTTTTCCTCCATCAAAATTCACACCTCAGCCATTTCAGCTCATTACAACACAGAACCACCCCTCATCTCTCATCCAATGCTGAAGCTGTTCCTCAGAGGAGCCAAAAACTTAAGACCACCCAGGCGAGCCCCAACTCCAGCCTGGGACCTTAACTTTGTATTGGAAAAACTCACTCTTTCTCCTTTTGAGCCAGCTGCAAGTGCATAGTTAAAATTTCTTTCTTGGAAAATGGCCTTCCTTTTAGCAATTACTTCAGCAAGAAGGGTATCTGAACTACAGACCTTTATGGCAGTGGAGCCTTTCAACATATTTCATGCAGACAGGGTGTCCCTCAGGACCAATCCCTCCTTCATGCCCAAGGTGGTATCCAGTGTGGCTCTTAATCAGTCCATTCATTTGCCAACCTTCATTTCTAATCCACCGAACAAAGGGGAAAGGATACTGCACTCCTTAGATGTGTACTAACATTTTAGATTTTACTTGGATAGGACTAAACCTCAAAGGAAATCTGAGCAACTGCTGTTGCCATTTGCTGCAGGGGCAGAGGGGAAGGCTATTTCAAAGCAAACCATTTCTAAATGGATAGGTCATTGCATTCATTTCTGCTGTAAGCACCATGGAAAACCTATCCCAGAGGGGATTAGACCCCATTCAACCAGGGCTGCATCTACCTCTGCAGCCTTTCTCAGTGGTATACCTACCAGGGACATCCTAGAAGCTGCTACCTGGAGTTCTGTACATACTTCCACCAAGCATTACCATTTACCAATTTTCTCTAAATCCAGAGCTGGCTTTGCCACTGCAGTTTTGCAGGGCCTTATAGCTTGTCCTAGTGCTATCTAAATGCCTCCTCCCATCCTTAGCTTTGGGAATCTACCCAAATATGATGACTGCAACAGTGAAACATGAAGAACATTGTGCAGTTGTGTACACTTAACCATAAATGTAGATGTTAGAGTGTATTCACTGTTGCAGTCCTGGTTACCCTCCCTCCTTCCAGCCCCCTGACTTCTTTTGGCTATACCTTTACTCTCCTTTACTTTGCGTAAAAGCTTTTTGGTGTGTTTGCTTTTTTGTGGGAGGTGTAACCTTGTATACATATATATTTAATTGCTTCCCATTAGGGGGTCGCCTGACACCTGGAGCAAGAAAAACTGATGTAATGGAGTCAGCTGCATGCTTTATACCCCTGACTACCTAACGTCATGGAAGATGAGACAGTAACTGACGCAGGACCCAAGACTTTGACAATCAGGCCGACTGAGGGCTACTGCAAGCAGATAACCCAAATGTGATGACTGAAACAGTGAATACACTTGAACATCTACATTTATGGTAAGTGTACACAACTGTACTTTCCTCAGCCCCCTCAGGAGCTGCTCTCCTTCTTTCCAGAGGTGCTTCTGGACTGTTTGACTTAAGCTACTGTTCAGGAGGTGCCTGTGTCCCAAAGGGGAGGGGGTTTTACTCCAGGATGTTTCTAGTACCTAGAAAAGAGGTACTTGGAGACCAATTCTAGACCTGCGTCATCTAAGCACTTTTCTGAAGGTGTGCTCTTTTTGAATGTTGTCCGTTCAGCCATTTGTCCCCTCTTTTGATTCCTCGGGCTTGTATGGTATCGCTGGATCAAAAGGATGCTTATCTCCATATTCCGATCCATCCCCTTTTCAGGGACTTTTTATGTTTCTCTGCTGCTTCGTGGCATTTTCAGTTCTCTGCTTTGCCCATTGTCCTTTCTACTGCTCTAGGGGTATTCACCAAGTGCCTAGCTCCTGTGATTGCTTTTTGCAGGATTCAGAGGATCCAAGTATTTCCTTACTTAGATGACCTTCTGATTTAGGCTTCCTCTCCAGAGATCCTGTTGCAAAACCTTCACTTTGCCATTTCCCTTCTGCAAAGCCTGGAGTTCACAATAAACTTCAAAAGGCCTTTTCTGACTCCTTCTCAGGACCGTGTTTTTCTAGATGCAGGATTCAGACAGTGCCTATGCTGGCACGGTGCCTCCCAAGGCCTTGACACTCATTTCCTTCTTTTAAACTCTTCTTCCTCTGGCCTCTATTACAACCAGGGAGCTTCTGTGAGCTCTGGGTTTTATGGCTTCCATCATCCCTGTGTTCCCCCTGGCCAAACTCCACATGAGAAAGTTTCAGTGGTTTCTGAAGTCACATTGGCTTCAACATGTGCATCCTCTAGAATTTGTAGTTCCTCTTCTACCTCGTCTCAAGAAGTAACTTTATTGGATCCAGCAGTTGTCTCTAAATCCAGGGCTCCCTTTTCACCCCCCTCTTCCCTCTAAATAGCTGCTCACAGATGCTTCAGATGTGGGATGGGGTGCAGCCTTTGGCTCCCTAAAGGTGCAGGTGTGTGGTCGCCTCTTCAACAGAAGAGCACATCACATCACTATTTTCTCCCCAGGACCTCTCAAGGTATTTACGGATAATACCACAGTAATGCAGTATGTAAACAAGCAGGGGGGACAAGATCTTGTCTTCTTTGCTGGTTGGCACTCCTGGTGTGGGATCTTGCTGTCCCAGTATCAAGTGACTCTACAGGCAGTTTACATTCTCTCAGGTTAAAACATTGTGGCAGGCACTCTAAGCAGGCCCTTAACCCAATTCCTATGAATGGGTGCTTCACAGAGATGTGTTTCTGGACATTATCCACCAGTGGGGTACTCCTCAAATAGATTTGTTTGCCTCCCTTCTAAACAGACAATGTCCTCTATTTTGTGCCAGAGTCCCAGGCCCTCTGGTTTGGAAGGTTGACACCCTATCCTTTTCTTGGAAAGAGATATTTCTTTATGCTTTCCTTCCCCTTCCCCTCATTCCAGAAGCACTTTTCAAAATTCAACAGGATGTTCCCAAAATCTTGTTGGTGACTCCCTTTTGGCCAAGACGGCATTGGTTCTCTCTTCTGCACTTAGCCAAAGGCAATCCTCTCAAGTTACCTGACAGGGTGGACCTACTCACATAGGACAGAACATCTTCAACTTCTTCAATTGAAACTGTGGGTGATAGGATTTTGATTCCACAGACAGCTTTTTCCTAAAGATGTGCTTGGGGTCCTGCAGGAGGCCTGAAACCCCAATACTAGAAAATCCTATTTATCCAAATGAAAGATGTTTTTGTTTTTGTGTCCTTTCAACCTGGATCCACTTTCTGTGGATGTTCCTTTGGTTCTCTCTTATCTGTATGAATTGCTCAATGCTGAGTTGGCTTATTCGTCTGGGCCATTTGTCAACTAGCTCTGCTTGTCTGACTTCATCTTCTCCATTAGCTTCTAGATTGGAGGCTAAACAATTCCTAAAACGCATTCTTCATATTAGGCCACCCAGGAAGCCTGTTCCTCCTCCCTGGGATCTTAATTTTGTTTTTGAAAAATTGACTGTGGCTCCTTTTGAACTACAGCGTCAGCTTCCTTGCAACATAGCTCTTGGAAGACTGTTCTTTTGTTAGCTCTTACTTCTGCCAGATGGGTGTCTGAGCTTCAAGCCCTTATGGCTTTTCCTTTTTTTTTGGTGTTTCATAAAGACAGGGTGCCCTTGCGTAATAATCTTTCTTTTATGGCCAAGGTGGTGAATGAGTTGTCCATTAATCAGTCTGTTCATTTACCTTCTCCTCGGTCTGCCAGTGACAAGGTGCTGCACACATTAGATGTGCGTAGACAACTCAGATTTTATTTGGATAAGACTTAGGAAATCTGATCAGCTGTTTCCTTTCTTCCGAGGTCTTGGGATTAGCTGTATCCAAGTAAACTATTTCTTCTTGGATTTCAAAAGCTATTTGTTTTTTTGTTATTCCTTTCATGTTAAGAGTCTTCCTTATTCTGTAAAGGCTCATTCTACTAGGGTTGTGGTTTCTTCTGGTGCCTTTTTCAAAGGATTTGGATACTAACACTATTCTTGAGGAAGCTACCTGGACTTCTTTGCACACATTTACCAAACACTACAAGTTGGATGAAATCTCCAGAGCTAGAGCTGGATTTGCTAGGGCCATCCTTCATGGCTTCCTAGAGGGCTCTGCTGGTTCTTCCTCCTTATAGGTTCATAGGTTGGTACTAGGCTATTGGCCCTAGGGCCAATACAAGCCTAGCCATAGCAATTCCCTGGCTATTTCTTCCCACAGTATTTACTTCCCTGTGTTACTTCCAAGTGTCTTCCTGAGCTTTGGTTCTCTCCCTAATGTAATGAATACTGCAACAGTAAAATGGAAGGACATAGTACAGCTGTGTAAAATCCTACTATAATGGTAGATGTCCTTCTCTTCAGTGTTGCAATATTCACTCCCTTCCTCCACCCCCCTGGTCCATTTCTCTTCTGGACGTACTGATTACCTTTTCTTTTCCTTGGACTGGCGTTCCTACTGGGGCTGTCAGTTCTGAGGATGGTACATCTCGACGTCACCTTTATGCGCTACACTACACAAGGAGCATACATGTGACGTACGGCATACTTTAAAGTAACCCAAAAGCTGTGATATACTGGCTGGATGTGGAGCTGCCCTTGGCAGGGGATCCCTAATGTCATGAATACTGCAACAGTGAAGAGTAGGACATCTATTGTTACGGGAAGATTTTACACAATTGTAATTTCTTTTTAAGGTCCAGGAAGATTGCACTGGTGAACTTTTCTTTCTTAAAGCAGACGAATGTTTGATCAGCCAAGGTGTGTAGATTGCTCTGAATGTGGTAAAATCAGGTAAAATTTCATATTGTCTGCCTGTCAGGATCTCATATTTTACAATGTATTCAAGGACTTATTCATAAAGTTTTGTATTATCTTGTTGAGGGGGACGAAGGTTGGTAATTGGGAAAAGTAAATTGTGGTTAATGTGGAGGGCCACTCGGTGGAAAACAAGTTCATGCTTCTTGCTGCAGTCAGCATTTTGATGGTGTCATTTTGCAAAGGTATGCAACAGATTTACTGAGGATGCAAGTGGCAAGCTTTAATAACTAGGGGTGATTTGTGTGGAGGTCAAGATTTTAACCACTGTCTAAATTATCAAGAAGGTTTTGTACTTGAGACTTGTATTTGTGGGTATTAGTGGGAATCCTTCCATTCAACCCATGCACTGCATCTACTTTTCTTTAGTTATTTAATATTAGAAATATTGCATGGTGGTTGCTTACCTTGCACTTCCATTTTTTGATGGGGAATACTGTTTCTTGTAGAGGGGAGAAAAGGTTATAAAAAGTGAAGAGTGCTTTTATGGATTCACAGCTTTGGTAGAAAGCACTCCACTCTATACCTTGCAAGTCAGCTTAAAGATTATCAGCTGTGGAGTCATGATATTCAAAAAAAAAAAATCAAAAAGCATGCCAGCTTTGTACACATTGATTTTGTCTTTCTTCCATTGGCAGACGCACAGAAGTTGTTGTTGGCTAAGTCAAAAAAAAAATTTTTAGTGGTTTGCAATGGGAATGGAGTACAAGTACAGAAAGCCAGTGAAAATGGAGGAATCTTTATTTTTGGTTGATTTGATAATAGTCTGCTACTGTCTAGCTAAGTGCCCAGCATTTGTTTTATTTTACGTAGTTCTGGTGACTGGAGCACAAAGGAAATAGTCTGCACTGAATGATTCCTCTGTAATGACTGTGTAAGAATGTACTGCATTAAACATGTTCGGTGAACTGCTTAGTAAGAAAGAAAGTGTTTGTTGCAGTAACTCTAAAAAGTAGATTTTTTTTCTTCCATGGGGATTGCGGAAATGATAAGTTTTTCTTTTAGTGGTGAAGCTGAAAATGTGTCAAAAGTGCAGTGGCGATAAATACTACATCAGGCTTTTTGAAATTTAGAAATGTAGTCATACCTGGCCAAACTAAGTCTGGAATTTCCTTTAGTCCATTTATGGTGAATATAATTAATTTGAAGCAGAAGGGAGAACTAAATCTGGAGGAGTAAGTGGTATATGACCTAAACAAATGAATATATGGTGTTACTGGAAAAAGGCAAGGAGAAACCTGCAAAAAATAACACACTAATGTGTATAGCAATGCAAAAATTAGATATAGCAGAGCCATTGCATAAAGGAGTAACTGATGAAGGCATTGGTCCTACTAGTGACCCTAAGAAGTTCTTCATGTTCTACAGGAACCATTTTTCGAAGAAGGAAAATTTACTTTTTTCAGAGCTGCTTAAATTTTTCTTAGTTATGGTGATTCCTTATGACTGCAGTATGTCTGTGATCTTCTAGATTTTCAAGCTTTGCCTCATTGTTTAAGGGACAAAACAAAATGCAGGTATCCCCACACTTGATAGAGTTTGCCAGGTCAGATGTGATGGCAAGCAGCAATATTTTGGTGCTGGCTTCTTTTGGTAAGGAGTATTTACCTTGGAGTGGTAATAGTAAGTTTGGAGAAATTTAAAGGTTGTATCAGAGGTCATTTGTTGAAGGACAAGTCCCCTAGATGCTTTGGGAATGAAGCCGATATTCACAGATAACAAGTCTTATCTGCTAACTGATTGGAAGTAAGAATGCAGTATTCATTGGTATATTTCCTACTTGTAGCCAATATTGATCATTTGGCGAATATCAGCTTCATTTGCAAATCATTTCCCAATACATTTTCTGAATACTTTTGCTTTAGTGATCTATAAATTTATTTTGTTTATTATGTAGGCATTATACAATGTTATTAATGGGTATTTTATTTGTCTTGGGAATGTACTGTGATGCTGTATTTTAGTAACAGATCAAAAAATGAAGTATGACTTCTGTAAGAATGCATTTAGTTAGAAATGTTTTTCTCTGCTTTTTATGGTAAAATAATGTTATAATTTGAAGTGCACTAATTATTTATTTCTCTAGTAGGCAGTGACTGCTGAATTTTACTTTGTGATCTAAGAAGTAGCATGGTGTATGATGTTAGTACATCGTATGTGATATGATCATGGCTAGACTTTAACCAATTGAAGAATGTCAGTATCTTTGGAAGAAGTTAAAATGTTACGATTTGTTAACTTATACTGCTTAGTGGTCTGCGACTGGATAATATTTTAATATATACACATCAACACTGAATATTCACTTTTTAATTAGATATGTGGGGGAGATTTGAGAGGTTACTAAACAGGTGTTATTGAAGCTTATTGGTCTATTGTTCTTTAATGATATTTATTTATTTGACATTGAATATTGATAAATTAATCTTATAATCAGAGTTTATAATAGGTTGTTTCATGGAGAGCAAGCTATTTTAGATTGATTTTGATTTGTTTTTGTTAATGGTCTGAAGAAGTGGTTTGTTTGACCTTAGAAAGCACTGATCTTATTTGGTTTTGAAATAAAGTTTTGGTTTTACTAGTACTATGTCAGAATTTTGTTTTGTATTTAAGGGCTGTGTTGCAGTGTCCATACGTTAGTATGGACAACTGTATCCTGGGTTGATGGTATCTACGTTTTGGTAAACAAAATAAATACTTTCAAAAGCATTGAATTATTTATTATACAGCTGTGGTTCCGGAATTCTATTTTCATTTTTTAAACATTTAAGTGCACATTGTTTCTGGGACCTGCTGGTCCCAGACCTCTAAACATGATTTGTTTTCTCCTACAAAGTGCTCAGTCAAAATCAATCATTTCTCCAAATTATCTGGTTGACTTTTGTATTGGTTTCTAACAATGCCAAAGTATTTCTAAGTTTTGCAAAGTTTTTGTGTATTGTGAACATTTTTCAGGGTTAGTGAACTTATGATAATGCAGGAATTCTTATTTCTGTTGTAAAGCACTTGTTACTGCACTTGAGTTCAAAGCCAGTTTGTTTTACATTGGGAAGGGTTCTTTTGCACTCTGGTGGGAGCAGAGAGCCAAATTCAACTCATCCAAGGTGGGAACTACTGTTTGATAGTTGTGTTTTTATCTGATTGGCCTGAGGGTTTAACTTTATAAAATTCTTTCATCCTGCTGGTGTAAAAGCTTTGCGCAAAAGCAGTTCCCAGTGCGTGCTTATAAGCAAACCTCTCCAGTTTAAAATCCTCAATTGCAAATACTTTCCATAGTCTCCCAGTGTTCACAGCTGCTCAGTGAGCTGCAAGTTTATGCAGAGGGTGGCACCACTGCAGATCATCAAATAGTTATACTATTATACACCCTCAGTTTGAACTTTTAAGTGACTCTCCCTTACTCCTTCCCATCTAGAAATTGTGTCCTTGCCTTACATAGCTTAGGCTAGATTCAGACCTGCTGAATCTAGATTGTTTTTTTATGACTGTGCTCTTAGACCAGCAATCTTTTAAGAGGGCTTCCCTGCACCCTTGTGGCAGAAGTGAGTAACTCGGGGCCCATCTGAGTTGGGGATTCACGATAAAGGTTCAGTTTGGGGCTTTCCCATTGGTAGTCATGTTAAAACTGAAATTTCCCTGTATAGAAGCCTCACTTTTGCATGGGTTTGCACTCAGTTTACCAGAGCTGCTGAGTGTTTGGCAACTTTAGTTAGAGGTCTGAAGTGTATCCTTACTGAAATTCAAAGCATCCACTGAAAAAAAATGAAAAAAGTATATTTTAAGCCAGTACTGCACTTTTACTGTATTTACTGCCTCATTTTTGCTGTTTGTGACCAAGTCCAGCTAGCCCCCTTCCTTCCCAAATACCACATTCAGAAAAATCCTGCCACAATGGATGGCAGTTTCCCATCATTTTTCCTGACGGTTTGATTGATATGGGCATCTTGAGGCAATGAAGCTATTGCTTTATGTATACTGGCAACCATTTACTCATAAAGCAAACTAATATACTGTGTGAGAGATGCAAGTAGACTGTGGAGTTGGAGTCTATTCCCTCACGTAAAAACAAACTAGACATCAAACAGGTTGTCAGCACACATGCTTCACTTCTCACGCAAACCTCAAATCTTACACAAAATAAGGTCATGACACACAAACCCATATACATGGAGATACTCACTAAAAGCCTACCGAAAGAACAGAGACCTCCCAAATGCTCACCAACCACACTCACCACTTAGCAAAAAGAAACCACTACACTTACCAACACACACACACATACACATACACACACATGCACACACACACACACACACACACACACACACACACACACACACACACACACACACACACACACACGTGTCTCAACAAATAAGCCCCTAAGGCAAAACACATTAAATGTCTTAGTCATAGGTGGCTCCATAGTGAGACACACAGATGTCCCCCCTCACCAGACTGGACAAGGAGAAAGTTACGGTCAGCTGCCTATCAGGTGCCAAGATCTGACAAATCATGTGTGCACTCAAGTCACTCAACAACAAGTACTGTTATGACTGTCATAGTCCATGCTGGAGCGAATGACTTGAGACATGATGGAATGCTCTGATTATGTGCCCCAGGCAGGTATGTCCCTAGCCCTATGCAGTGTCCTGTACTCAACCAGGATGATGCCACAATATAAACAAAAAATGATTGACTTCAACAATTGGCTTAGCTTCTGGTGTAAGTCCAAGGGGATCAAGTATCTGTTAGCCTGGTAGGATATGGTAGGCAGACCTCACTGTTTTGCTAGAGATGGTCCCCCTAGGCTTTCGGATACTGGCAAATGACCTTGCCTCCCCCATGGTGCCTTTTAAGGTAATGCCTAAACAACAAAATTTCCAATGTAACAAAATCTAATCGAGACAAACTCGGGATCATGCTGCTTAATGCTAGGAGTTTAAACATGGAATTGCATTCCCTGGAAACACTCTCACCTTGGAGAATGTTGATGTCTGTGCAGTTACCGAGACATGGTTCAAGGCTGCTGGGAACACCCCAGCAGTGCAAGGCTACAATACCTTCCACACATTCAGCCCTCAGAATGAGCATGGTTGACCCTCTTCAAGTGCAACCTTGATGAGTGGATGGGAAACCACAAATTTGTCCCAGGGGTTCCACCTGTGTCCCTCATTGACAGGGGCAACAGGTGCTGACTGAGGTTCATTTGGGGGATAAGCTCTTGGCTAGGCTTGTAAGGACTCCAGGGCCATTAGCCTAGTTACCTCCTATGATTCTACGAAGGAGCCAAATGTGGAGGTGCATCCATCTTCATTAAAACCAAATACACCAAGACTGGTCAAACAGCATGACTTTCTCAAACTGCTCCATGTCCAGTTAACAATTGAGAAAGTACCATACCACATCACTGCTAGCTGTAGATCACCCATCATGAACCTGGATGAGCAGACCACGTACCTCAATTTACTGGAATCCCTTGTCATACAGACAAACACCTTAGTCATGGGAGATTTAAACTATCCTTCGATAGACTGGGGGACATACATGAGCAAAAACACCTGCGACCAGAGATTCCTGGACTTAAAACATAAATGCTCTGGAACAGATGGTCTGCACCCGCACTAGGGGCTCTAAAGATCTGGACATAGTACTCAGCAGCATGGGAGGTGGTCACTGTACTTCCCCATGTGTGATACCCTCCCTGGTTAGGTCAGACCACAAATCAGTGTAATTTGAAGAAACTCCTGGAACTGACACCGTCACAGGAACAAAAATTATAAAAAACTTTACCAAAGCTAACTACAGCCTACTAAGTGATGGTATAAAAAGCTTCATACCACCCGCAATTGCAGACATCAGTGATCACTATGCAGAAGTGTACGTAAATGCCCTGTGCAAACAAAAAAGTGACTGCATAAACTCTGCTGTATCTGACTGGATCAAAACCAGGTCTTCCCATAAAAACAAGCCACTGTGGTGGACTTCAAGTGTAAACAGATTATATAACAAGAGGAAGAAACTGTTGTCCAAAAGCAAGAGGGATATCACTTTGCAGAGGAAGAGTTATCTCCTAAGCCTAAACAAGAAAATCAGAAATCTTGTAAAGTCTTCTAAAGCAAATTATGAAACTAAAATCACATCCCTAGCCAAAGATAATCCTAAGGCATTCTTTAACTACATCTGAAGTCTAAAAGGGGATGTCCAGCTGTGTGCGGAAATGATTGTAGATGGGATCACTCATACTACACCAGAAGATATCACCATCCCGCTAGCTGACAGATTCAGTGCAAACCTTCCCCCTTATTCCTACCTACCATATCCCAAAGCATACCTGACACCAGCCCACTGCCTAGTATCTCTAGAGAACAGGTCATCTCTGAGCTCGTCAAGGCCAAAAACAGGGCTCAGTTGGACCAGATAATATCCCAGGTTGTTTAGTAAACAATCTGAAACAAGACCTAATGAATCCACTTGGCATTCTCTTTAATCATAGCTTGAGAACCGGCTATGCTCCTGCAGAATGGAGAAAAGCAACAGTAGTCCTCCTGCACAGAGGGGGGAGCCGTCAACTGACCCTAGGAACTACAGACCCAGAAGTCTAACCAGCCTCATCTGCAAGGCCATAGGAAGAATTATCATGGATCTTCTCAACATGGACATAGGCGACCTCCAGATGCTGGACCCAACCCAGTTAGGCTTTGTTAAGGGTAGATCATGCTTATTAAACCTGTTAGATTTCTTTGAGAATGTCACTAAAGCCATAGATGAAGGTAAGACATTGCACACATCCTATCTCGAACTTGCCAAGGCTTTTGACACAAATTCCCCACTCTGGCATCATTGAGAAACTCTCCCAGATAGGGATTAACACTTGAGTTACTAGATGGTTAGCCAGCTGGCTCATCGACAGAACACACACTGTGAAAATCGGTGACTCCACCTCCGCCAGTAGACCCGTCACTAGTGGAGTACCACAGGGGTCTGTGGTGGGCCCCTTACTGTTTGTCATCAGTTTCTCAGAAGTCCAGGCCAAAGTAGATGGCCTATGGCTCACCAAGTTCGCTGATGATTGCAAACTGGGAGCAATTGCGGAGTTCCCCAATGATGTCAACATTTTACAAGAAGGGCTAACACAAACAAATGATTACTGCCAAACCCTGGTCTAAAACTAAATGCAAAAATAAAAAACATTATTATTCCCTTTGGCAAAATGGAATTCCCTGCAAATTACAATATCGACATAGTTTTAAATCAGATATACTTGTTTGCTCAAGCTGTTTAAAGCTGCAGAGAGACTGGCCTACTGCCCTGCTGTGATATTGAAAAAAGACAAGTGTTTATTTTCAGTTGTCTTCTGCACGTCTGTTTAATACATATCTCTGTAATCTGTACAACTGTTTTTTCCCACCCACGTGCCCAGTTGATGTTCTTCATCTCACATTGCTGCAGTCCTTACACTTGGGTAGTCCGCTGTCCTCGGTCGGCCCGAATATCAAAGTATAAGGCTGACGTCGGTCAAGGCGCATTTGACTGACATCAGGACGTCAGGGTACAAATGCGCATGACCGACGTCATATCCTCAGTCTTTTTTGCCGCATGGTCCGATGCAGAAGCAGCGTTGCAAGTGCCGGTTGGCGTTCTGAAATTGTTCGATTTCGGAGTTTCAGACCGAGTCAAAGTTGGCTAAGTACCCCGTTGGGGAATATTTTAGTTTTTTCTTGCCTCAGTGGTTTACCGGATGTCAGAAAAAGTGAATAATTGTATTTCTTGTGGGAAACAGATACCGCATAGAGACTACCATACTTTGTGTATTCCTTGTTTAGGGCCTGAGCACGACGTTGTTTGGTGTCGCTCTTGTGCTAGATTCAATAAGCGCACTATTAAGAGAAGATTAGATTGTGCCAGGTTTGTCTTCGGAAGCGGTGCAATTATAAAATGCCGCCGGATGCTCCGGCGCCGCTTCTTCGAAGAAGCGCAAGGACAAAGCAGTTAAACCTAGGCTAGAGGAACCGTCAGTACCGGACGCCGGTTCTTTAGAGGTGTCGGTGGAGCCGGTGGTTCCACCGGAGGTTTCTTTGGGATCCCAGGGAGAGACTTTGTTATTGCAGGATGTGGCCTCTCAGGAGGCAGGCCAGGCTGATGGGGCTTCTCAAGTTACTATACTCCCCTCCCTGCCTAGGGTGGTTAGGCCCTCTCCTTCTGTTTCCAAGGCTTTTCCCAGGGGCAGGCCAGGTTTAGCTTCAGTTGGTGTTACCCCTAGCTCTTCAGGAACTGTGCCCAAAAAGCATATGCTTAAAATGGCAGAAGATTTGATTACTTTGATTAGGGGTTCTATGCCCCCTCCTGATAAGAGACCTAGGGTGGAGCCTGAGCTAGGGAGTTTTGAGCAGGCTTCAGATGTTTCAGAGTCTTCGGCTGAAGACTTGCAGGAGTACTCTCCTTATTCTGATTCTGATGTGGATGATTCTACTCCTTCTGCTTCTCCTCCTGAGGATTTTTCTTTTTCAGAAACTCTTCATTCCATGAGGGAGCATTTTAAGTGGGAAGGTCAGGACTTCTCTGATTCCAGGAAAAGGCTTAGGGAATTTTTGTTTTTACCCCAGCATAGGCCTTTGGCTATACCTCCTGTTTTGGATGTAGTGGAAGATGTTTTTACAGAGGCTTCTCTTAATCCTGATTTTTTGGCTCCTGCTCCTGTTAAACCGGATAGGTATTACAGGGTGCCTGAAGCTCATAAGTATCTTTTTAAGAGTCCTAGGGCGGACCCAGAAACTGTTAGCCAGGGGCCTAAAGGTGTTAAGGCTTCTGTTGTTAAGAATCCGGTTCCTGCAGACAAAGAGGCCAGGGCCTTGGATAGATGGGGAAAGAAAGTTTATACTTCTTCCACTCTTGCTATGAGGGCTTTGAATTGCCAGTTTCACATGTTGAAATACCAAAACTATCTCCTTTCACAATTGAAGTCTAAGGTTGATGCTCTGGCAGAAGGTATTGATTGTAAAGAGTTGCAAGATTTAGTACATGTTTCTGAACAGGTGGGTAAGCATTCTTTGCAATGTGGTTTTGATGCTGTACAGGCCTCGTCTAGGGTGGCTGCCACTGGGTCAGTTCTTCGCAGGCACGCCTGGCTGAGGGATCAAAATTTGTCTGAACATGTTAAAACAAGGATTTTGGATGCTCCTTTACAATCTGACGTGTTGTTTGGTCCTCCTGTTGAGGCAGTTTTAAAGAAAATGGAAGACAAGGCTAAGTCTATGCAGACTGTTAAAGATTTTTTGCAGGTCCAGCCTCCAAAGTTTAGTAGAAATTGGCCTACTAAGGGGTGGACGTATCCTTCTTATGATTCCCAGTCTAGGGGTAGATCTAGACGTGGTAGGGGCAGAGCTCAGGGCTCTTTCAGGCCTAGAACAGGGAGTTCTCCTGCACAGTCTTCGGGTGAGGGCAGGGGTCAGTCCTTTCGTAAACAGACCCAATGACCTACCTTTTCAGCTGCCAGAGCCTTCTCGTCTGGCAGCACCTTTGGGAGGAAGGTTGGCACTTTTCAAAGAAAATTGGAGTTTAATTACCCAAGACAGATGGGTATTGGATATCATACACCACGGTTACAGGTTTTATTTTCATACCTTGCCTCCTTTCAAAGGCATGCCAGACGTTCCTCCTCAACAAAGAATAGAGGCTCACAAGCAAGTTTCTCTGTTACTCCAAATAGGGGCCATACAGCCGGTCCCTATGCCAGAAGTGGGCCTAGGATTTTATTCTCGCCTGTTCCTAGTACCAAAGAAGGGGAACACGTGGAGACCAATTTTGGATTTATCTACCCTCAACACTTATCTGGACATTCCCAAGTTCAAAATGTTGACGTTACAGCAGCTTTTACCTCTGCTGGGCAAAGATCATTGGATGGTAACTTTGGATCTCAAGGAGGCTTACCTTCATGTTCCTATCAGACTAAGTTGCAGGAAGTATCTGCGTTTCGAGCTGGGACTTCTCACTATCAGTTCTCTGCATTGCCCTTTGGCTTATCTACTGCGCCCAGAGTGTTCACGAAAGTTCTGGCTCCAGTGATAGCTTTCTTCAGGCTAAAAGGAATACAGATCTATCCTTATTTGGACGACTGCCTGATTCTGGCTCAAGGAAGGGAAGAGCTTCTTCATCATTTGGAATATGTGATAGCAGTGCTAAGATGCCTGGGGTATTCTGTGAACGAAATAAAGTCCAGTCTAGTACCCTCTCAGGACATGTGCTTTCTGGGTGTGAGACTGAATACAGCATCCCAGATGGCCTTTTTAACCCCGGACAAACAAAAGAGTCTATCCCTTTACTTCCATCAACTATCTCATCAGTCCGGGCTGACTGCAAGGACAGTCCTTCAAGCCTTAGGGTTCATGGCATCTTGTATTCTGGTGCTTCCCAATGCCAAACTGCATATGAGGAAGCTGCAATGGTATCTCAAAATGTATGGACACAGCACTGCCAGGATCTGGACACTGTCATTCAAATAATACCTTGCATTCAAAAGGAATTTTTGTGGTGGGCTCAGGAATGTCACCTAAACAAGGGACTCTCTGTGACCCGGCCAGAGGCGAGTCAGATTTTAACGACAGATGCCTCAGACAAAGCTTGGGGAGCTCATCTAAATGGAAAGTGGATACAAGACAAGTGGCCTGCCAGACTACAACATCTACATATCAACCTGAAGGAGATGTTAGCAGTCCAGTTTGCATTAATAGCTTTCAAGGAGTTACTTCTTCCAGGGCAGGTGTTGATTCTAACAGACAACACAACTGTCATGTGGTACATCAACAAGCAAGGGGAACGATTCTTATCCTCTATGCAGGCAAGCAATGATTTTGTGGGAGACTGCTCTCAGTTTACAGCTCAATCTTCAGGCAAGGTTTCTGCCAGGAGCACAGAACTCCTTAGCAGATGTGTTGAGCAGGCAATTATGGATCCCCACGAGTGGAAATTGGATCCTCATGTATTTCAGAAATTGACAGTGTCATGGGGAACTCCAGACATAGATCTGTTCGCTTCTCCACTAAACCATCAGCTGCCAAAGTTTTGCACAAAAGGTTTCATCCCACAGCTTGGAGAGTGGATGCTCTTTCTTTCAATTGGAGCAATCTTCATGTGTATGCCTTTCCACCTCTGCCTCTCCTCCCAAAGGTACTTCTAAAGGTCAGACAGGACAAGCCAAGGATGATTTTAATAGCTCCAGATTGGCCTCGACAGCACTGGTACCCATTACTGAGAACTCTAGTACGGAAGCCTCCATGGCCTTTGCCTTCGATTCCACACCTGTTGTCACAGGAGGACAGCCATTTGCTCAATGTCAAGCTTCACTCTCTGCACCTAACAGCCTGGCATATTCTGTTTTGAACCATAGTGGGCCTCCACTTCCTCAGCGAGTTTTGAATGTTATTTTGGAAGCTAGAAGGCCTAGTACAAGGAAAGTGTACGCAGATAAATGGAAGAGATTTTTATTTTGGAGTGCAGCAAAAGATTTTGATGTTTCTGGGCCTAATTTGAGTGTGGCTCTTCAATATCTTACTGAGTTACTGGACAAAGGTTTGTCTTTCTCTTCTATTAAGGTTCATGCTGCAGCAATTTCGGCTCACTATGATTGTGACCCACCATTGTTTTCTCATCCTTTGTTCAAGCAATTTCTTAGAGGGGCAAAGAATATAAGACCCCACAAAGCTCCTGCTCCTGCTTGGGATCTCAATTTTGTGTTGGAGAAACTCACTCTACAACCTTTTGAGCCTGTAGCTACTTCTGAGTTGAAATATTTATCATGGAAGACTGCTTTTTTGTTGGCCATTACCTCTGCAAGAAGGGTTTCTGAATTGCAGGCCCTTATGGCGGTTGAGCCTTTCTTGATTTTCCATAAGGATAGGGTATCTTTACGTACTAATCCTTCCTTTATGCCTAAAGTGGTTTCTAGTGTGGCTTTAAACCAAACTATTCATTTGCCTACCTTTTATGCAAATCCCCAAAATAAGGGGAAAAGATTTTGCACACTTTAGATGTACACAGGCAGTTGCGATATTATTTGGACAGAACTAAAGGGTTCAGGCAGTCTCAGCAATTGTTTGTTTCTTTTGCTTTGGGTTCTCAGGGCAAGCCTGTGTCAAAACAAACTATTTCTAAGTGGATTGGGTTTTGCATTGCTTTCTGTTATTCCCATCATGGCAAGGAGATTCCAGCTGGGATTAGGCCTCATTCCACTAGGGCTACTGCCACTTCGACAGCCTTTTTGAGGGGAGTGGCAACCAAGGATATTTTAGAGGCAGCTACTTGGGAGTTCAGTGCATACTTTCTCTAGGCATTATCACCTACCACTCTACTCTAAATCCAGGGCTGGTTTTGCCACTGCTGTTTTGCAGGGCATTTTGGCAGCTCCTGCTTCCTTGTAGTTTGGCCATCCTCCCTTACCTCTGCTTTGGGATTCTACCCAAGTGTAAGGACTGCAGCAATGTGAGATGAAGAACATAGTACAGTTTTGTACCTACCATAAATGTAGATGTTCGAAGATCCACATTGCTGCAGTCCAATTTACCCTCCCTCCTTCCCCTCTGTAGTTAGAGGTGGTTGTGTGGGTTGGGTTGTAAATATTGTGTATATTGTATATATTGTACATATAATTAGTGCAGGCGTGGTTGGTTGTTTGTTTGCTGTCTTTTGGTTTTGACCTTTATGTTTAGGGTCTTCTGACATCTGGGGCAAGAAAAGACTGAGGATATGACGTCGGTCATGCGCATTTGTACCCTGACGTCCTGATGTCAGTCAAATGCGCCTTGACCGACGTCAGCCTTATACTTTGATATTCGGGCCGACCGAGGACAGCGGACTACCCAAGTGTAAGGACTGCAGCAATGTGGATCTTCGAACATCTACATTTATGGTAGGTACAAAACTGTACTTTGTGGTGGTCTTAAGTTTTGGTGGTTTTGAGTTGCCCTCCTCTGGTATAAAGTTGACACTGGACACTCCCCCCAGTCACATTACCTCAGCTCATTCTACTGTTTATAGCGAGAACTTAGCAAAGCCCCACCCCTTCAGCTTCTGAACCGTGAATTATCTCATTATCTTCTGTCTCTTCTACTAAAAAAAACTGCACCTCTTTCTAGTTCATTTTGCTGTTTGCCATATTTATTACTGCTTGTTGGTAGCCTCACTAAATTGATGACAACATTCTACTGAATCTCTGCTTTATTAGTGCTGTCTGTTACTGTTGTGATTTGTGAGCTATTGTTTCAAAGCAATCTAATGATTAACTATATTTAATTGCTATCTACTGCAATTCATTACTGTTTAACTGCATTTCGTTGCTGTATTTTTCATACTGCAAGTGCTATTCTTTTGACTATAAGTGATTAATCTGTGCTTCACTGGGAGTTTCATCTTAACTGAGTTCTTAACCTTAAAATTGAGTAGCACAGACTAAATACAGGTCTGCAGGATACAGAGCTTCAGCTGCACGGTTTTAAACCCTTTTTGAGGTATTCCAGCTATAAGTTAACTGTTTGTTTTTTTTTCTGAAAAAAAAAGTTCTAAGCTTGTTTTCTGCCTTTCCTGTTACTAGACTAGTCCAGATATAAATTTGCTGTATCCATTACTGTTTTGTAAGTTTCTGAGTTTCCCAGACTTTTCTGTGTTAGAGGGAAGCCTTCCAGCTTATCAGTGGGGTAAGCACTAGGTAGCCTATCTACACAAGAGAAGTGGTTTCTGGCTCTGAAATTGTAGTTTATTGGCCGTTTGGGCAGTTTTTTTCTATCCCTTTCAACTTTCTCTTCTCTCTTGCACCTTAATTAGCTTATTTTCCTAGTACTTCATCAGCCTTTTTGTATTGTAGCACACATAAGTGCTGTCAGCACTAGACGTCCTGTAAGGAAACAGTACTTAGTAATGGTGATGATCCCTTCTGGCATGTCTAAAGGTCAATGTCCTGTGCTTTCCCCTATTAACCTGGTGAACTTGGGCATTCTGAGGCAATGTAGCAACTGCCTCATGTACACAGACAACCCTCTCCTCTTACCTCCCAACACTCAGACTTGTGAGAGATGCGCTTACATCTCCAAAATGAAAGCCATGCACTCTCCAGCCAAGACCGGAATAGCTGGTCAAGAGGAGAAGGTCAACACCTGCACCACACCACATAACCCTCCAGAACACCCACCATCACAGCCCTCACATAAAAACACAAACCACACACCCACCTTCACGGAGGCTCTCAATAGAAATCTACCCAAACAGCAGAGACCTCCCAAGGCAGAAATGCATTCGACCACTACAACACAGCACAAACCACAAGACACACAGCTCACCTGCACAGTGTGCCCCTCAACCTAAGCCCCAAGGGCAAAACAGCTTGCCCAATACAATAATCATAGGTGACTCAATAGTGAGGCACACTGATGTCCCACTCACTAGGTTTTATAAGGAGAAGGTAACAGCCAGCTGTCTTATCAGGTGCCAGAATCCGACACATAACACACACACTCAGGTTACTCCACAACAAGTACAAGTATGACTCTGTCATTGTCCATGTGGGTGTGAATGACCTGAGATGCACCTCCCTGGACTACATAAAAAGACATGGTGGACCTCTCGGATTATGTGGCCCAGGCAGGTATGGCCCTAGCCTGGAGCAGCATCCTACCATCACCCAAAATATCACAGTACAAACAGAAAATGATTGACTTCAACAGTTGGCTAAGTTTCTGGTGTCATTCTAAGGAATCCAGTATCTGTTTGCTTGGGATGACATGATTGACAGACCTCGATGCTTTGCCAGAAATGGCCTGCATCTGTCACCCCTGGATTACCAGGTACTGGCTAAGGCTCATGCCACCCCTATAGTGCCTTTTTTAGGTGGTGTTCCAAAGACCAAATTACCACCGTAACAGCTGTAAATAAATGTAATCTGAGGATCATGCTGTTCAACGCTAGAAGTCCAAATCTCAAGATGCACTCGCTCGAAGCACTCCTCAAAATGGAGAACATCAAAATTTGTGCTCTAACGGAGACCTGGTTTAAAGCAGCAGAAAGCACCCCTGTGCTACCAGGCTATAACTCATTCCACATCTTTCGACCCTAGAACATGGACCAAAGCTCCAAAGGCAGTGGAGTCTCCATATTCATAAAGGATGTACACACCTCCAGACTAGTAGCCCAGCGTAACGCATCTGAGGTACTCCAGGTAAAACTAACATTGTGTAAGACTGCGATTCAGGTCGTAGCCTGCTATAGGTCCCTAACCATGTCCCAAGACTCTCACTCCACATTCCTAAGTACCCTAGAAACTATTAAGATCCAACCCAGCGCTCTCCTACTAGATGATTTCAACTACCCCTCCATCAACTAGGAAAACTACTCCTGCACCAATGCACTGGCCGAACGCTTTCTGGAATTCATAATTTCCAATGCCCTGGACCAGCTCATTCTTATCTCCACTAGAGGAAGCAACATCCTTGACCTAGTTATTACTAACATGGGCAACTGTTGCTCTACACCAATAGTCAATTCCTCCCTGGTTAGATTCGACCACAGACTAATCACCATGGAAATCCACATCTCACCCACATCCCCCACAAAGATATCCACCATGAAAAACTTCTCCAGAGCTGACTTTGGACTCCTAAAAACAGAGGTGCCTAACTTCACGGCACCAATGCCAATGGAAAGCAGATGCATAACTGCCAAATCATATACCAGTGCACTGTACGAACATGTACACAAATGCATAGAACTAGCCACACCCAACAGAACCAAGGTGCTTTCCTCCAAAAAAAGAAAGAAAAAAAAAAAGTAGCCAATCTGGTGGTCCCCTGCCATTAATAAACTCTACAACAGAAGGAAGAAACTGTTGCAAAAAAAGGTGAAGTCCCAAGACTGGAAAAAATTCCCTTATTAGCCTCAACAAAAAGTTGAGATCCCTCATCAAAACCTCCAAAGCCAGCTATGAAGGCAGAATTGCAGCAGACACTAAAAACAGTCACAAAGCTTTCTATAGTTATATCAAGAATCTCCATGGCAATACCCAGATTTGCTCTGAGTGTGCACAATGGTTCCTCCTATACGGAGCCAACAGATATTGCCAACATACTGCCCGACAGATTCCGTGCCAATTTTACCCCTACCCCCCAAGGGCCAATTTCAATACCGGAAGAATGCCAGACACCCAGCATTACTGCAGCACAGGTTAAAGCTGCATTGTCTAAGGCAAAGAATACAGCTTCCATGGGACCCGACAATATCCCTGGTTGTGTTCTACATGAATTACAAAGTGAATTGGCACCACATCCTTGTGCTCTGTTCACTCACAGCCTCACCTCAGTCTTTGTCCCTACTGAATGGTGCACTGCTACAGTCATCCTTCTCCATAAAGGAGGAACAAATACAGACCCTGGAAATTATCGCCCCATTAGCCTGACGAATCTGATATGTAAGGCTGTGGAGCACATCATCATGGACCTAATTAACAAGGATATAGGGAATCTCCACAGTTTAGATCCCACACAATTTGGTTTTATGAAAGTTAGATCGTGCCTGCTCAGCCTAGTTGACTTCTTTGAGTCAATCACCAGAGCGATGGATGAAGGTAAGGCAGTTCATACAGCCTACCTCGATCTGGCCAAGGCCTTTGATACCAGCCCTCACTCAGGAATTATTGATAAACTCCACAAACTAGGCATCGACCGCTATATCGTTAGGTGGGTTGCAAATTGGCTCACAGATAGAACCCACAGTGTGAAAGTAGCAGACTCCAAGTCAGACTGCCGACCAGTCATGAGTGGAGTCCCACAGGCATCGGTCCTGGGTCCTTCTTCTGTTTAGCATCTACTTTTCAGAAGTCCAGGCCAACACGGACGGACACTGGCTGACCAAATTCGCAGACGACTACAAGCTGGGAGCCATTATTAACTTCCCAAGTGATGCAGACATCTTACAAAAAGGCCACACTGAGACCAATAACTGGTGTTGAAACCATGGCCTCAAGCTTAATACCAAAAAATGCATTGTCATCCCCTTTGGGAAAAACTCAGTTCCCACTAATTGCCACATTGATGGGAGCCCACTGAAAGTGTTATAAGAGATCTGGGGACACAGGTTGACAGCAACCTCTCCTTCAACCACTACATTGCCACTGTGGTCAGAAAGTCCTTCTATGTGGCACATCTCATTACCAAGGGTTTTGCATCCAGGAAGAAAGAGGTCATCATTTCTCTCTACTCTTCCCTCATTAGACCAATCATAGAGTATAATGCCCCATTTGGCATGTACTTCACTAGACAACTGCAACAGCTGGAGAGGTCACAAAAGTACCTCACAAAGAGGATCCTAGGCCTTAAACACTTGTCCTACATGGACAGACTCAAAAAAAAACTCCAGCTGTCTTCTGTCTCATATCGTCTACTAAGAGGCGATCTCTGCTTGACCTATATAAAGCCATGTCTGACCCAGATGTTCATCGTGCATACAGCTGCAGTAATCACAGATGGGTTTTCAGCCGTCAGGCGGTCCCTCGGTCGGCCGAATTCCAAAGTCTTGGTCCGGCGTCGGTTTTCGTCGCTTACTCTTCTAACGTCAGTCTAGTACCCACGTATGAACCTATGAAAGCACCCCCCTGAGCTACAAAAAAGTGGTGCAAGACTTAGGAATACATGTTGAAAGCAATCTTAACTTTGACCACCAAGTTTCCACAGCGGTAAGGAAAGCCTTCTACATAGCACACCTCATAAACAAGGGCATAGCATCCAGGTCTCAAGGGATGTTATAACTTCACTGTACTCGACCCTCATTAGATCACTAATAGAGTATATCGACCCTCATTAGATCACTAATAGAGTATAATGCATCATTTTGCATGCACCTCACTAGACACCTGCAGCAGCTGGAGAGACCTCAGAGGTTTCTCACTAAGAAAATACAGGGACTCCAAACCATGACCCACGTGGACAGGCTGAAAGCCCTGTCATTTTACCCTGTATCTTATAGGCTGTTTATAGGTAACGTGCCTGGCCTATAGGACAATCTCCAACCTTGCCGTAATGGAAATGCTACACACCTGCATGTCAGATAGCACAAGAGTCACTTGGTCTAAGGATCAAAACTTAGCTTATGACATTAACAGAACATGCTGGAGAGACAGATCCATCTCCCAGAGACTACCACTTCTCTGGAATAGACTTCCTATTCATCTAAAACTGACCCTATTCATATGCAACCTTATAATTGGATGAGAGATTGCAGATTTGTCCCTGAGGTGGCACCTATGTCCCTCTTGGACAGGAGTTGCTGGTGTTGATCACAGATCTGCTCTGTTCATAAATTTGTTTTATGTACCCAAAAAGAACAAATGGGGATACTTGGGATTAACGTGGCTAGGCTTGTAAAAGCTCTAGGGCCGCTAGCCTAGTAACCTTCTATGAACCTGTAAGCCCCTTAAATTTGTGATTCATTGAAAAATTTGCCCCCAGGAAAATTTCTTGCAGATGTCTAGGATTTGTAGGCAAGAAAAAGCTTTGCAACAAAACGTATGGAGATTTTTATGCTATCGGGTCTAATCAAGAAGTGAAAAAAACTTTTCAAAAGCACCAAACAATGGCCAGTGACATGCTTCATTTCCATATTTTTGAGAGTATACATGACAATTCGAGCTTTAATCTTACCAGGACTCTGAGTTATATAAAACATGTCTGTTAAGAGCAGAATGAAGCTTAGAAAACTAAATCCTTGTGGCTGTCACAATTAGACAACTTAGTTGTACTTTCTGCTTGTACACTTTTTATTTTGGTTACCAAATGCTTTTCATTTACACTTACTAAAACCTCTCCAGTAAACCAGTTTAGTTGTTCTCTAGCTGTTAAAGCGTGTCTATATTAAATAGATCTGATTATTTAAATATCCCTCCTTGCAATGCAGTATCTGTGTAAGGTCTGAAAAGAGTTTCCAAACTGTTGGAACAAAAGTGCTGATTTGTTGGATACTTGGAACAAACTTGATTCCCCCTGTAAATGCATGTATTGGTCACATTGAGTTTTGGCTTCATGTTGAGCTCAGCTTGAACTGAAATGTAATATTTTTTGGTGTCGGCAACGGTGGATTTATCAAAGGGTTTTTACATGGAGAAACTTGTTTCAGTTTATGCAATCGTTTGGATATTTCTTTTTTCTAACTTGAATTGAAGATGCTTGAAGCCCGTCAATTCTTTTCTGCATTTAAATATAGGATGAATGATCATGTATAATTAACAATAGGCTGAAAGGAGCTCTGCTTTTCATATGGTAATTGTCTGAGCCCTGGACTCTTGTTCTGAGTAAGACTAAATGTGAATTACAATACAAGATTTGCAGCAAGGGTACCTTTTCAGGGATGGGCCTAATTTAGATAATGCAATTTATTTTGATTTTATTTGGTTCTGGTGTGAATTCAAGCTATTAGAAGCTTATCGGTCCTCTTCCATGTTTGAAACTGGTTTCTCAGTCCATTTGTTTAGGTTTAGAAGTGCACATTGCTGGAGGAACAGGAGATTTCATATGCTAATTCCTGCTAAAATAACTGGTTAGACTTTGTTTTTTCTTATAGAACGCTCTGAAGTCTTGCTGAAGATGAAAGCCAGGCTGTACAAATCAACTTAATGAATCTGGTTTCAGTAAAAAGTGTGTAAGATCTTGTTGCTCACTGTTTTACTTTATTATTCTTTTTTTAAATATCTTTTGGGGAAGAACCCCTTACATTTCCTAGGCACTGCTGTTTATTATAATAATTTCAGATGTCACTGCAGTTCCGTATATGAAAAAGTATGTTGTACTTCTGGATGTAGAGAAAAATCTACTTCTTGTAGGGCTTGACCTCTGGTCAAGTTTATGGCCAAGGTCCATTTTTCTATAATTGACAGAAGGCATTTAGGGGCGTGACCTACTGTCTCTCAGCTCTGTAACCCAGAAACTTAACCAGATTGCTGTGCTGTTATTGCATATATAGACACACGCACACATACAGACGTGCATATGTAATCGGTTACTGATTGAAAACTTTCCTGAATCACAAGCTGTCAAAAAATATAACAGACTGCACAAAATATTAATATGTGACCATAACAAAATCAAGTACATACATAAGATGTAGGTTTACACAAAATAGTTGATAATAAAATCTCTTATTCAGTGATAAATGTATACAATGTAATAATGGGCAGGATAGCAATAATAACACATCAAGAGTTGGGCAAAAATGAGGTGGTAATGGTTAGTGTAGAACAAATGTTTAATACGTAAAAGATAACGAATACGCAATTAGGTACATATGAACAATATATAAAAGTATATATATCCTATATCAAAAATATGTATTTTTAATGAGGTAAGCTGACTGGACCCCCATTCCCTTTTCAGGGGCAACCGTGAGGAATGTCTACTTGTTCAAACTTGCACAGTAGGTAAACAGAGCCTCTGGAAATAAAAAACGCAGGACTGCTTGAACTAGCAGCTCATGTTCTTAAATGTGCGTCTATGTGTGTGTATACACATCAGAGACTTATACATCACTCCACTAGTGTTGAAAACACAGCATCTGTGTTTTAAAAACATCCATGCATCCAACACCTGCATCGCAGGGGTGCAGACTCCTACACTTCACACCTCTCCAACTCGAAATGTGTTAAATCTGAGGTCACTTAACTTCAGGGTATGAGAATATTCTCTTATGGCCAAAGATCAGCAACCTTGAAGTCAGTATTGTAGAAAGATTCAAGGCGTGGCTCAGGTTACAACTTGAAGTAAGCCTGTTTTCCTCCTTCCGATTTGAGAAATGGCCCTACTGCAATGCTGTGCAGTGGTGGGCTGTCTCTGTGACTTACCACAAATGCTAATAAGACAGTCCAGGGGTGGTGGCCTATGCTAATTAGCCCCCCCCTCCCCGGGAATGCCTGCTTCTTAGCTGTATAAGTTACATAAGTTACCCCGTGTTAATGAACACAGCCAAAAGTTCACACTCATGCATTACGTCCACTGGATGAGATTGTACTTCCAGTGGGTGAGTTTGCATTAGACATCAGTGCCAGGGAGTTTAGCAGAAAGGTAGCTGTGGTTGTGGTGGTGATGGGGGTGTGTGCTTGTATCTGTATGTTTTGGTTGCATATGTGAGTGTATGGAGACAGTTGAGGATCCTTAGATGCATATGTGTGTGTGAATCTGTTTCTGCCTGTGTGGCCACAGTGGAGGTATTGGTATGGTATTATGTACATGTGAATGTATATGTACGAGTGTATCTATATGGATGAATGGGTGAATGTGTCTGTGTGTGTGATAAGGTGATGGGGGATTCTCTTAGATTCACACTGTCCTAGGCTAGTGATCAAATCCTGCAGTATGGGGGAGGACAGTACACACTAGTGATACTCTTATATCATGCCCTAAAGGCACTTGCTTAAAAAGCTAATGGAACAGGTTTTGCAGGATTAAATACATGTGGCATAGGGAATCAAAGACCCTAGGGATGTTCTTCATATCGTACCTTAAAGACACTTAAAAAATTCAAACCCTGTACTTTTGGCACTCACAAATAGCCCTTTGTCAAAGCTTTAGTCCTCTGCCCAACCTGAATACACCAGGGATTTTCGTGCATATTACCTTTAATCTTTGAAAATAAGAGTGCGAGTTTCAAACCTCATACCTTGGCACAAAACCCAATTTCTTAGGAGTGTGTTAACACACTGTGCCTCCAATAGACACCAAGATACTATTAGCATATTAACCAGATCTCTGTCACTGCTCAGATGTCGATGTTCTCCATTTTAAGGAGCGCAAGTGAGTGCATTTTGAGGTTTAGACTTCTAGCATTGAGTAGCATTACCCTCAGATTTTGTTTGCTTGTACCTGTTACAGTGGTGAATTTGTCATTTAAACCTTGCCTAAAAAAGGCACTATAGGGGTGGCAAGAGCCTTTGCCAGTATCCGGAATCCCAAGGGCGACAGGTGCAGGCCATCTCTGACAAAGTAGCGTGGTCTGTCGATCGTGTCATCCCAGGCAGACAGATACTGGATTCCCTTAGCATGACACCAGAAGCTTAGCCAATTGTTGAAGTCAATCATTTCATCCTTGTACTGTGATATCATTCTGGGTGATGGCAGGATGCTACTCAGGGCTTGGGTCATACCTTCCTGGGCTACAAGATCGGAGAGATCCTTTATGTCTCTTTTCATGTAGTCCAGGGAGGTACGTCTCAGATCATTCACACCAACATGGTTAATGACAGAGTCATATTTGTACTTGTTGTGGAGTGACCTGAGTGCGTGCATTATGTGGTGGATCCTGGCACCCTACAGGCAGCTGACAGTAATTTTCTCCTTGTTTAGCCTGGTGAGTGGAACATCAGTGTGCCTGACTGTAGAGTCACCTATGACTGGAGTGTTGGGTACGTTATGCCTTATGGGCTGTAGTTGAGTGGCACTCTGAGTATGTGGGCTATGTGTCATTTGGGTTGTGTTGGGGGGTGGAGGTTGCTTGCATTTCGGCTTTGGAGGTCTCGGTTGTTTGGGCAGATTTTTACTGAGATCCTCCGCGAATGTAGGTTTGTGCTTCTTTGTGTGTTTTTTGGTGGTGTAGGTTTTGAGGGACTATGTGATGAGTGTGGTGCAGTGCAAGTGTTTACCTTCTCCTATTGACTGTCTAGTCCAGTCTTCGGGGAAGAGAGCTTTGCTTCCAGTTTGGCTATATAAGTGCATCTCTCACAGGTCGTAGTGTTGGGTGGTAGGAGGCGAGGGTTGTCTGTGTACATGAGGCAATTGCTACATTGTCACAAGATGCCCAGATTCATCAGGTAGACATGAGAAAACACTGGGAGCTGACCTTTAGAGACGTACCTGGATAGATGCTTATTTATTAAGTACTAAAAACTGTTTTCCTCTAGACAAGTGAGGAAAATTGAGTGCTGTAGTAATTTGTAACTTATTTAGTGCTTACAACGAGTTCTGAACAAGTGCTGAGCTCAAAGAAACATTTTGAGTGCTAAAACTAAAAGGCTGGCTAGTTGCAAGGGAAAATTTGAAGAGCAGACTTTATTACGCCAGGAATAGTTTAACCCTAGTTAAGTGTGTGTGTGTGTGGGGGGGGGGGGTCAGTAAAAACATTTTTTTTTCAGTAAAGTGGAAATGGAGAAAGCTGGAACAGAAGTTAATTCAGCGTTAAGAATCTGAGTGGGTTGGCCTTCACAAATGTTCTCTATTAGATTGAATGAATTCATGACACTAGACTGGTAGGAGTGTCACAGATCAAATATACAGTATGGGTGGGCAACTGCAAAGCCACCAAGTATAAGATGGGTGGGTAGGAAAAATTACAGTTCCTAGCTGAAGCCACTAAATAAAAGTTTTAAACAGATCAAGGAGCAAACAGACTCTAGAAAATGCTTTTAACTGTAAACAGACAATTACTGCAAATGATAATAAGCCATTCCAGGGGGGAGTGGCCTGTGCTAATTAGCCCCCCCCCCAGGAATGCCTGCTTTTTAGCTGTGTAAGTTACATAAGTTACCCCATGTTAATGAACACAGCCAAAAGTTCACACTTGTGCATTACTTCCACTGGGTGAGATTGTACTTCCAGTGGTTCAAAGTTCCAGAGAGCACCCCTGCATTACCGGGCTATAATTCATACCACACCTTTCGGTCACCAAACCTGGACCGAAACACTAAAGGTGGAGGTGTGTCCATATTCATTAAGGATATCCACACCTCCAAAATAGTTGCTCAGCATGATGCATCCAAGATTATCCAAGTTCAACTAACTCTGGGCAAAACCGTAATCCAGATTGTAGCTTGCTACAGACCCCCCACCCTGCCCCAGGATTCCCACTCCTCTTTTCTTGATACACTGGAAAATATTAAGGTACAGCCCAACACCCTAATAATGGGTGATTTCAACTATCCCACCATTAACTGGGAAAACTACTTGTGTACCAACTCTTTTGCTCAACATTTTCTGGAAATCATCAATTCCAATGCCTTGGATCAACTTATCCACACCCCCACCAGGGGCAGCAATATCCTAGACCTGGTCATCACCGCATGGGCGATCGGTGTTCCACACCAGAGGTCAGCTCCTCGTTGGTCAGATCCGACCACAAACTAATCACACTAGACATCCACATCCCGCTCCCACCCATTAGCAAAACAACTGTAAAAAATTTCTCCAAAGTCAACTTCACGCTTCTTAAGACAAAAGTGGCAAACTTCACGACACCCATGCAGATGGACAATAGAGGTACGACTGCTGAATCCTACACAAATACACTTTATAAACACTTACACAAGTGCATGGAGCATGCTATCCCTAACCGAACCAAGATGCTATCCTGCAAAAAAAGGAAGCCAATCTGGTGGTCTTCTGCCATAAACAAACTCTACAACAGAAGAAAGAAACTTTTGCAAAAAAAAGACTAAAATCCCACGATTGGAGGAACTCCCTGGTCAGCCTCCGTAAGAAGCTGAGATCCCTCATAAAATCCTCCAAACCTAGTTATGAAAACAAAATCGCCACCGATTCTAAAGACAACCACAGAGCATTCTATAGCTATGTCAAGAATCTCAATGGCAACACTCAGATCTGCTCCGAGTTACACCACAGTGACACTAAATATACAGAACCAACTGATATTGCCAACATCCTGGCAGATAGGTTCAGTGCTAACTTTACCCCCCCCTTCTTGCCCCCTAAAGGGCCCATCTTTATACTGGAAGAATGCAAAGTTCCTGTAATCATGGCTGCACAGGTAAAAACCTCACTCTCCAAAGCCAAGAACACAGCATCCATGAGACCTGACAGCATCCCAGGCTGCCTTCTACACAAACTACAGAATGAACTGGCACCCCACCTAAGTACCATGTTCAATCATAGCCTCACCCCAGGCTTTGTGTCCATTGACTGGCGCACCACAACGGTTATCCCACTCCACAAAGGGGGGGGGGGCACAACAGACCCTGGGAACTACCGCCCCATTAGCCTGACGAGCCTGGTCTGCAAATGGAACTCATAAACAAAGACATTGGAGATCTCTAAACTCTGGACCGCACACAGTTCGGCTTTGTAAAAGCAGATCATGTCTCCTAAACCTGATAGACTTCTTTGAAGCAGTCAGTAAAGCCATAGATGAGGGTAAGGTGGTTCACACAGCCTATCTAGATCTCGCCAAGGCGTTCGACACCATCCCCCACTCTGGAATTATAGATAAACTCAGTAAACTAGGTATAAATCCCTATGTCACAAGATGGGTTGCCAACTGGCTTTCTGACAGAACCCACACTGTAAAAGTAGCAGACTCCAAGTCAGACTTCTGTCCAGTGACAAGTGGAGTGCCACATGGTACAGTCCTGGGTCCTCTCCTGTTTGGTATCTACTTCTCTGAAGTACAGGCTAACACAGAAGGTCTTTGGCTAACTAAATTTGCAGATGGCTGCAAACTAGGAACCATAATCGAAACTCCTAATGATGTGGACATCCTACAAAAGGGTTTCACTGAGACAGATGCCTGGTGTCAAAGCCATGGTCTAAAGCTCAGTGCCAAAAAGTGCATTGTCATCCCCTTTGGTAAAAACTCTGTACCCTTGAACTACCACATAGGCGGTATTCTACTTAACACCGAAAGTGGGATGAGACCTTGGGACACAGGTGGACAGTAGTCTCTCATTTGATAATCACATCACCACAGTGGTCAGGAAATCCTTTTATGTTGCACACTCATCACAAAAGGTTTCTCATCCAGACAAAAAGAGGTCATTGTTCCCCTCTACTCATCACTCATTAGACCCATTGTGGAGTACAACGCCTCTTTTGGTATGTACCTCACAAGACATCTACAACAACTGGAAAGCCGCAAAAATACCTCACAAAGAGGATTACTGGCCTCAAACAGATGCCTTATGCAGACTGACTCAAAAAAACTCCAACTTTACTCCGTCGCATATCGCCTACTCAGAGGCGACCTCTGCCTAACATACAAAGCTATGTCAAACCCAGAGCTGTTGGACATGCTCCACTTAAAGAAATCCAAATCCCTCTGAGCTACATGCTCTAAGGACCTAAACCTTGCCACCACAATAAACAGAACATGCTGGAGGGATAGTTTCCTGTCCCAGCGACTGCCCATACTCTGGGCAGACTATTTATCTATGTCAAACAGAGCTTGTCATTAGCACTCTTCAAGAAAAATCTTGATGATTGGATGGGTAACAGGAAATTCACCTCGGGGATCACTTCTGTAGTTCTGCTTGACAGGGGCACAGGAAAATAATTTTCGTGGGTGGCGAAAGCCAGGGTACCTTTTTTGGCTAGGCTTGTATAGGCCCTAGGGCCAATAGCCTAGTACCTACTTTTGAACCTATAACTTGTCTTTGAACACAAAAAAGTAAAAGTGGAGAAAGTTTTGAACTCTGCACCTCTGAGGCAGAATGAAGCTTTTCAAGCCAAAACCTTAATCCTTTACACTAAATAAGGAGGGTTTATGTTGTATTGTATTCTTTACATTATAAGAATTGTGTATCTCTGTCTGGTATTCATTGACTGTAATAGTTTGTGATGTACGAGGGATAGGGAATTGATAAGAGACAATAGCAGGAGTGTTTTGTAAAATCGTGGACATTTGAGAGGGACATTGGAGAGGGATGGGGGTGGGGTGACATCTGTAAAGCAATGGATGACACCAGGAATTTTTATTTTTTTTTTACAAATTACTTCAAGTCACTTAAAAAGTTAATAGAACAATAGGTCTCCAACACACTGTAGTTTGAGAACAATAAGAAGAATGAAACTCTAATCCATCCATCCATGATTTATGAGGGAAAGGTAAGAATCAGAAGCTAGAACAGGAATGGTCTGTCAGTTCAAGGAGAGGTAAGAGGCACGTTAGAGTGTGTGTCTGTGTCTGAATGGGAAGGTGTCTGTGCCAGCATGATGCAGGGACTACCACTGGGACTTGCAGCAGAAAAGAAGTGAATGTCACTATCAGTAACGTGATTCAGAGGCATGCAAATTAGCTAATAATGAGGTCTTTTCTCGTGGCAACTAATCATAGGTTCAAAGGTCAGTACTAGGCTAGCTGCCCTTTCAGACCATTTCAAACCTAGCCAGTTTCCCTTTTTGTGCTAGAATTAACTTATCTCATCTGATCTGGTGTTAGATTGGCCTTACCCATCCCGTGGTTGATAGTTATATATTACCCCTAGTGAGAATAACTGTGATCATACCATAGATAATTCGAGGGGATCCATGCATGGGATAAACCATTTAGGAGCTGCCTCTGTCCATTGATAACATAGGAGGCAGTAATATTTCCTAACTATACATCCAAGTTGCCCTTGAATATGGACAAGGGAGGAGCTTTGTTTTACATGACTTGAGAATTGTTCCAGAGCAGCAGTATACTCTATGATATAAACCTATCTCTTAATACCATTCTGTTGATGTTGCAGAAGATGTTTAGATCCATAGATCTCTGATGACATTTGACTTGCTGATGTCCAGTAAATCCATCAATACTGGGTTGGAGGAAGCCTTGTATACCAGTCACAGGTTACCTCTTAGCTCTCTGTATAATACTGAGTATAGTGACAGAGATTTGAGTTGGTCCAAGTAAGATATATTGTCTAGACCTTTTATCCTTTTAGTAAGGTGTCTCTGTGGGCTTTCCATTTGTTGAATGTGTTTGGACAGATGCATGTTAAAGGTGGCATTATAATCTATGAATGGCCTTGTAGGGGTGAGTAAAGGGGGACAATGACATCCCTAGATCTAGACACAATCCCTTTGTTTTTATAAGCTGTGCAATGTAGAAGTTCATTCTTATGACAATGGATAAACACAACAAATGACTGTGGATACTTTTGAAAGTTAGGTCACTGTCCACATAAATTGCCAAATCCCAAACCTCTGGATAAACTCTTAGGGACATATTATTAATGTGGTAGTTCCGCCGGGTAGATAACTTCCCAAAGAATACAATAATGCATTTTTGCATTTAGTTTCACTCCACGATTTTGGCAGTAGTTATTTATTTAGGGATAAACCTTGCTGCAGAACGACTACCTCATTTGGGGATTCAGTGACTCCTCCAAGCTTGTAGTCATCTGCAAACTTAGTCAGCCAAAACTCTTTGATATTTGCTTTTATTTCATAGAAGTAGATGCCAAACAGGAGATGTTCCAGCACAGAACCCTGGGGGACTCCACTGGTGACTGGTCTCATTGTGGAGCTAGCGTCCCCTTTTTTGAACTACAAAGTGAACTGGCACCACATCTTTGTGCCCTGTTCAGTCACAGCTTCACCTCAGGCTTTGTCCCTACAGAATGGCGCACTGCTCCAGTCATCCCTCTCCATAAAGAGGGAGCAACTACAGACCCTGGGAATTTTCACCCCATTAGCCTGACAAGTCTGATATGTACAGCTATGGAGCACATCATCATGGACCTGATTAACAAAGATATAGGAAATCGCCAAACTCTGGACCCCACACAGTTTGGCTTTGTGAAAGGGAAATCATGCTTGCTCAACGTTGAGTTCTTTGAGTCCGTCATCGGGGCTATGGATGAAGGTAAGGCAGTGCATACAGCCTACTTCGATCTGGCCAAGGCTTTTGATACCTTTCCTCACTCGGGAATTATTGATAAACTCACCAAACTAGGCATCAACCCCTGTATCACTAGATGGGTTGCAAATTGGCTCACAGGTCAACACAATGGACTCTGGCTCACCAAGTTCGCAGATGACTGCAAGCTGGGAGCCATTATTGACTCCCCCAAGTGATGCAGACATCCTACAGAAAGGCCTCACTGAGACCAATGACTGGTCTCGAAACCATGGCCTTAAGCTTAACGCCAAAAATGCATCGTAATCCTTTTTGGTAAAAACTCAATTCCCACTAATTACCACATTCAGTGGGAACCCAGTGAACACTGAAGACGTTATAAGAGATCTGGGGACGCAGGTTGACAGCAACCTCTCCTTCGACCACCACATTGCCACTGTGGTCAGGAAGTCCTTCTGTGTGGCACATCTCATTACCACTGGTTTTGTATCCAGGAAGAAAGAGGTCATGGTCTCGCTCTATTTTTCTCTCATTAGACCAATCATCGAGTATAATGCCCCATTTGGCATGTACCTCACTTGACACCTGCAACAGCCTGAGATGCCACAGAAGTGTCTCACGAAGAGGATCCTAGGCATTAAACACGTCTTACATGGACAGACTCAAGAGAAATCTTGACGAGTGGATGGGTAATAGAAAGTTCACCCCGGGGATCACTCCAGTGACTCTACATGATAGAGGCACTGGGAACTAACGTCTGGCGACACGATGCCAGGACACTTCTATGGACTAGGCTTGTAAAGGCTCCAGGGCCATTAGCCTAGTACACACCTATGAACCTATGATTTCACCAGTTGGCAATCCAGCGGGTGACATAAGGGTTTATTCCCAGTTTATTTACCTTTTCTACTGTGCCTGAGTGGGGGACAGTGTCGGAATTTTTGCCAGTTTGAGGTATGCTGTGTGTGTGTACCATATTTACCTTCATTCATTGCTTTGGTGACCTTTTCAAAACGAGTCCACAAGGTTGCATAAACATGACCTGCCCTTGATGAATCCAAAATGAAACTTATGTCTCTGAATTACATTTTCCACGATCGTGGAAATTGTCCTTCTTGGCAGCAGCTGTTACAGCCCATGGTATGATTCTTTCTGAATCCTAGGATAATTTCCCTTCAAAACAACTACATCCTGCCGATGTCAGATGTTTAACGTGTTTCCCCCTGTGTTTGTGGTATCAGATTAATCTAACTGTTTTGTACTGTATTATCCATGTATTTTTTTGGGTGTTGATTGTACAGTCATATTTTCCACTGTTCTCATCCTTGTCTAACCATTTTTTATCATTTATCTGTGGAATATTCACAAAGCTTTTCCCCTTGGGTCCCCTCCATAACTGAGCACTGTAGGGCCAACCTAGCCAACAAGGCACAATAAAGGATTAATAATAAATAAACATATGCTTTCACTGATTGTCGAGCTGAAAAAAAAATATGGGATTCAGGTAATCAGTAAAGGTCATCTTCTTTGTTTGAAATTAGGTCCTTAAATTGTCTAGCGATGGTCTAAGGTGAGAGGCTTAGGCTTTTAGTACTGGTCATTTTTACTGGGTAGTTAATATTCAAAGATTATCTTTGTCAAAATTCCCATCTAAAAATTACTTTGTTTAAGGTCTTTCACTCTGTCCACAGTTGTTCTGTAAAAGTCAAATTTAACTCTGTGTTTGGAGTGTTTCTCTCCGGGCCTCCGCTAAAAACCGGCTTTCTTCCAAGTCAGGCTTTGCCGGTTAACAAATGTTAAATAAATAAATAAAAAGTGTTAGGCTGATATCTGTTGTACTTCTCATTCATAGTTACATTTTCATGACAAACACAAAATTGTACCAGAACATTCAGTGATGAAATGTTCCTCATGCCAAGAATGTTCTTTTCTTGCCTGCATTCGCAAACAGTACTGTGAAAGTAGTCTGTGTGAAACAGTAACAAGAAATGGTCAACTCCGATGTGAACTGCTTTGTAATGGCAGTTCCAGCTGATGTGATGGCAAACCTATGTTGTTGTGTGTCTTTTCGGCTTTTCCCGGTTAGGGGTCACCACAGTGGAACTCCGGTCTGCTAATGATTGGCAGTAGATTTTCACGAACACCGAGGTGCCAGCTCGACTAAGGCATGCCCATTTACGCATGTCTTTCAAACGCCATCCAACCGCAGGGAGGACATGCAGACTCCACACAGAAGGCATACTCCAGCCGAGAATCGAACGGGAGAACCTCTTGCTGTGAGGCAACAACGCTACCGCTGCACCACCGCGGCTATTGACAAACCTATAATACTAGGAATTGTGCAGTTTAAAGTACACCCCGGTCATTAAATAAATATCATTCGGTACTTACGTATTATCACAACCATGTATTCTCGCAGTCATGTTATTTATGTTATCGACTCCTCTCTCAATAAAATAAAGTGGTTGCGGGAATGTGTGGTCAAAGTACCCTTCCTTCTTTCTTGCTGCCAGTATGGACTTTCCCTTTTAACTCTTTCCTAAAAGCTGAGCAGAACTTTCATGTTTCCTAGAAAAGAGAAGAGAATCTAAACAGCAGCATTAAAGGCAAGTTGTAAACAGTCCGAAATGGGTGCCTACAGTACTTAACCTTCAGCACCCTCCTTGTGGCTTTCAAGAATGAAATCTGTTTTAACTTTGCCAGACTTGGGCTGCAGCCTTCATTTTAGCTGTAGAAAGTACAGATTACGGGTGGTCTTGTGCTGTTTTTTCTCTTTCCAGCTGTTTTATTCTTGTTACTTTGGGTCACTTCGCAGCCAATGTGCCCAGCACATGCTGCACTGGGTTATTTTTGATGCTTTGTTTCTCCCGGTACTTAGGGGTTCATTTCCCAATTGTAATTGGGTTCACTGTGTTGCAAACTCATCGAAAGACCACGCATTCTCCCAATCCATTATTTATGTTATTGAGGAAGGAGTCGTGTTTTGTGATGTTACCAAGCACGTTTGTCTGAGATTTGGTAAACACACAGGTAAAGGAATTAGGGACAAAGGAGTAAAATGCTAGAAGTGAGAGTACGCTGTGAAATTGTGATGCAGTTTAGGAAGGTAATGGAACTCGAGTCTCTCAGTTAATGGATTGAAGTGCAAGAAGTACGTCACTTTTCTTTTTGTTTTGATGTGATGCAGGTAGGACTGAACATTCTTTTTCTGCCCAGCCACATTCGGAACTGCAGAAGCGGCTTGATTTCCATTCTTTTCATTTCCTGATCTGCTTACTTGGGAGTTACTGACCTTCATTGACACACACCAGTTCCCAAAATAAGGTGACCACATTTTCCGGCCGCAGAACAGCTAGAAAGCAAGCCGTTTCTGCAGTTTTCAATGTGGTTGCGATAATATGTAAGTACCTATCATTCCACTAAATTTGAAGTGCATCCGAACTATGCATTCTAAGGCTGTGACATCATGCTCTCATGTTGTGCATTGACCATGTGTTTAATGTGTCAGTATCACGGCTTCTGGTTTCAGTCCTGAATTCCATATAATTAGCTTATGTTTGCACTATAGGCACAACATTAAATCTAAAGATGAAATCTTCAGTGTCACATGCTGGCTCAATGGCTATAGCATCCAGCTCAAAGCTGCACGATTCACTCCTGAATTTCAAATCAGCATATTGCATTCCCATTGTGACAGTAGAAGCAAGCCACGGCTTAGTGTTTGCCACATGACCAGACAGTCAAGTGGTCAGTTTCCACCTCATGAACTCTGTCAAAACAGCCATGTTGACATACAGTACCCACCGTAGTGTCATGGTTCATTAGTAATCCAGCTAACCCGAACCACATTTTCCGACTAGCAATAGATCATGTTTCCCTTTCACAGGAGGAGGTCAATGTCTTCCTCAGACTTACTGGGAGGTCCTCCTCCATTTTAAAGGTACAGCAGAAGGTGTTTGTTTTTCAGGTTATGTTGCAAACAAACGTTTGGAAGTGTACTCGCTGAATGCACTTCAGTACAGTGTTTGTAGAATTGTGGGGGTAGCATCAGGCAAGCAGTACGACCTAGGGTAGAAAGCTAAAAGTTTGAAAGTTAAAGAAAATAAAATGGTCATGTAACACACGCAAGATGCCTTGATTGAGACTGCATAGTAATTTGCAACTCATCTGACATTTGCATGTTTAGCATTGTTTTCACCCTAGTCAGTTGATAAGAATTGCCCATTTAACACAGCCCAAAAGTAAGGGGAAACCTTGTGAAATGTAACCAGCTTCTTGGTTCTTTCATGATGTTTTCTTTTCTTCCTTTAGCAGGTCCTGTGCGAGGCCATGTTGGTGCAGCTGTTAGTGTTGTCGCCTCACAGCAAAAGGTTCTCCAATTCGATTCTCGGCGGGAGTGCCTTCTGTGTGGAGTCTGCATGTCCTCCCTGCAGTCGAGTGACGTTTAAAAGACATGAAGGTAGGTGCGTGTGTGAATGGGCGTGCCTTCTTTGAAGGTTGGGTGTTGGGCTGGCACCACGGCAACATAAAAATCCACTGCCAATCATTAGCGGACTGGAGTTCCGCTGTGGCGACCCCTAACTGGGAAAAGCCAAAAGACATTAGTTAGCAGGTACGTTGCAGGGGAAGTGGGGGGAGGTGTGCCAGTGACATTAGCAGCTGGAAATGAGCGTTGTAGTTGGGAAGAGTTGTTAGAAAGTGGCTTGGTTTCTTAAAAAAGAATCACTTTAGTACCTGCAGCTTTTTACAGAATTAATATATTCTCTACTGGCTGATGGTGCTGAATTGTTCAGATCATCTTTTTTTTTTTCTTTCATACATTTATTTATTTATTGGCATCAGCATAACGGTTAAGGTGTTTACCTTACAGACACAAGTTGCAGGGTTTGAGACTCCCTTGGGATAATTGGCTAGACTTAAAATGGTCCACAAGAGCAGTTAGCCTAGTACTAATCTATGAACCTCTGTCTGTTATTAATAACTCATGTGGCTAGTTCTGTTGGATAACTACAGGTGATTGTAGTTGCAGTACGACTTGGCACTTTATATTTTTTAATAAAAAAAAAAGTTTTGTTTTCCTTTTTTGTAGTGAGGGGTGTGTAGGGTCCGTTCTTCAGTTCAGGCAACAATAGTGAACAGCAACAAGTTGCTGCAAGAATAAGTAACACACACACACACAAACAAACCAACAAACAAATAAATAAATAAATGAAAGTTTTACTGTATTGCCTGGAATTTCTTTTGTTCACTTTTCTCAATTAGGGGAGTTGACAGTTCTTTATCTGTTAAATGATATAACTGTAAATGTTTATTTATTGCAAGTTGGTGAAAAAAAAGGAACTGCAACTAGGCAGTGGCAAGCAAGTAAATAAACACACACGGGGAGATGTTCTGCCAAATAAGGAGGGAGACCTTTTTAAGGGATGATATTTCAGTTTAGGGTGCACTGGACCCTGGCTGCCCTGGCAGTAGATGGGGTCAGTTAAGTTGTAGTACATATATGTGAAGTGTTACCGTTCCTTGGACAATATTACAGATACAAGTACTTGGGTCTCGTACTCTCTCTTACCCTTAACTTTAAATGTTATACAGGCAGTGTTAGCAACGTGCTTAAGCATTTTAAACTTTGCTGTAAGATCTCACTTATTCTTTCTTTCACCACTTTGTAAGATAACAACAGACAAAAAAATGAATGCTCTTCCCAAAGTGGAATACTGCTTTCCAGTAAAGCCAAATGCAGGCACTCGTTGCATATACTTCAGTCACTCAAAAGTGCCATTAATTGAATTATTCTGCCTCTCAAGTGACCCTTCCTACTGCTGGCGTGCTCACGGAATGGTGCGCCCTAAACTGAAATAATACCTTCTAATGTAAGGGATGTTAGTGCAAGTGATTTAACTGTAAATAGTCTCTATTTATTTATTTATTTTGTACAGATTGACAAAGCAAGTAAAAGTGTGGGATTGTGCTTTCTTTTGCATCATGTTTTGGGTCTGAGTCTTGTAAAATATATTGCTTCCTGTCAAGCTATGTTTTTTTGTTAAGCAAACTGGATTTTTTTTTAACAATTTGGCAGTGTTCCAAGTAAATCATTGTAACACTGTGTTAGGTTTTCCATATTGTTTTGGGGTCTGCTCCTTGTAATATATGTTAAACTGCTGAGGATAGCAGTACTCAGACAAATAGTTTGAGTTCATATCCTTCAGAAAATGTATGGTAATGCACAACTTATTAGTCAGCATGAAAATGTAAGTTAAAAACACTATTTCAAATATCTCTGGTTTTGAAACTTTGCCCTATATTACATTTTGGACTTTATCTGCTTTTTTCCTGGAGTGATAGGCCAGTCATAATGGGGGGGGTTGAATTTATGAATACACATCCTGTTGCTAATTCCTTCCTAAAGGAAGAAAGTGTTGCAGTACTTGATATGGAGAGGATGTTTGTTGCAGAGTAGGGATAGTCATTGTGTGACCAATCTTTCTCCATAGTGATTTGTTTATTTGCTGAAGCAGGTTCACACCTCAAGATTCTGTTGTTCACAGGACGATTTGTGGAGAAATAAGGGGTCTTGAACATCTGGATCCCTAATGCTCAGTAGGAAGGGCAATGATCGATCCTAAGGATTCTACAGGACACTGAATATAGGAACAAAGCCTACAGCCTCTTTTGATAGCTCATGTCCTTCAGGCCAATGATCTTTTTTGTCAGGAAATTTTGGGGCGTGATTAGTTTTGAATACAGAGGGGCAGAGACTTCCTTGGATCTACAGGAAATATCCTTTGCAATCAGCTGTGTCAAATAGAAGGATTTCCTGGCCCGTGTTGTAACATAATGATCAGAAGTTCATTAGTGCCTACTAGGTTACTGTTCTTTGAGGATCTTAAGAAGTCCAGCCTTGCATTCCCATGGTAATTATTAGCCCTTATGTTTTGCAATTGAAAATATCCAAAGATAGTCTGAGCAAGTATATGTTAAGAGTAATTATGTTTCCCTTTTCTGTGAGGACCAGTGGTGCTGAACTGGTGGTGAATTTGCAGTTACCCATCCATCCCCTCAAATTAAATTTGAATAGAGTAAGAAAAGTATACTCTGCTTTATGTGGAATAGAAGATGTTTCCTTAGGAGTGGTATTCTGTGTGTTGCATACCTGTCCATCTAGCATGTTCTATTAATTCTGCAAAAAAGATTTAGGTCCTTTGAGCAGGTGTTTCTGATTCCACTGGACTTGTAAATGTGTAATAGTTTTGACAGAGTAGGGTCTTTTGAGGCTGTATACTCAAGGCAGAGATCACCTCTCAATAGCCTGTATGAAAAAACAAGAAAATATAGTTTTCCCGCCTTTCTAAGCTAGTACAGCTTCTTTTATTTCCCTAACTATACTGACCTTGCCAGCCTGCCTAGACTCTGTCTATACTATTCATTTAAAGCCTTACCTACCTCTGGACTTACCTGAGCTCTTTCCCACATTGTTTTTTTTTTTTGTGAAAACTCCTTAGAACAAGCTGGCCCCGCTCCGTTCACCCCGCGGGCTCACTTCACTCCCCTACCCCCAAATTCCACCCACCCCAGTGCCCCTAAACTTGTACTTCTTGGCCACACTCTCCTCTTCAACCAACAAATCACAAACTCCCACCTTTGTAGACAATTAGGACCACACCTTATTACTGTACCTAAGCATGTACAGCTCTAACTACTTAATACTTTTCCTCCTAGCCTTACCACTCAAACCTTGTCTATTCCAGCTTTGACCTCTCCTAGCTATCTTCAGTACCCTGCAACCAACTGTTACCACCATGTCTACCACAACTGTCTCAGTGCTAGTGAAACTACTACTTACTGCCACACTAATATATTTTATAACCTGAGCCTGTCACTTAACCTCCTTTGAACACCTGCATTACTCTCAGTTCCACTACCCAACTAAACAAACATCCTTACATATACTCATCTCTCCAAATAATATAAATATAATATCTACACCTAGCTACCTACTTGCAAAGTTCCACAGACTATCCCTCATTAAATACTATAATCCCTCAACCAAGAGATATCAATTTCTAATAAGTAATCTACATTATGCACTGTACATTCTAAAATATCAATCCTTACAAAATGGTGATATCCAGCCTAACCCAGGCCCTGCAAATGTCCTACCTACTGATCTTCATACCTCCAATCCCTCTATCCCACACAGCCCAATTAAACTCCCCAACTCTCTCCTGATAGCACATCTCAATATCCAAAGCATCAACAATAAAGTTCCTCATCTCCATTCTCTCTTAGACATGTACTCTTTTGACATTTTATGTTTAACAGAAACTTGGTTAAAACCACAGACCCAAGATAATGAGGTTATCCCACCAGGATATAATATATTAAGAAATGACCGTACAAAAAGAAAGGGAGGGGGAGTAGCAATTCTTTTCAAAAAGGGCTACAAGTTACTACCTCACCTTATACCCCACCTAAGGACAAAAATGCAGAAATCCTTATTTCCAAGATTCAGCTTAATTATAATAAATCCATAAATATCTTCTGCATTTATCTACCTCCTGGAAATAATATTAGCACCTTAGAGGATATTCTTAGCTGGGTCACAGCAACCTTCCCACAAGAAACTTTGATCCTAGGTGACGTCAATATAGATTGGAAGTGCATCAATACTGAGCATCCTACTTCTCATACTAACCTTCATGGCTTCTCTCAGACCATTGCCTCCCCAACTAGAATTAACAAGCCAAACCAAAAAGAGAGCACCTTAGATTGGATTCTCATTAATAATCACCACCAAACATACAAAGTAGGCACCTTCCCTGATGATGTAAGTGACCATTGCTTAACCTATATAATTAGGCAAAAAAAAAGATACCTCCCACCCAACATCATATAGGACTTTATGTTCCAACAAGCATTTAACCAATAACTATTTTTGAGTGAACTTAGTGCCTGTAATTGGACTTGTCTAAAAACCCTCCCATTAGAAGAGGCTGTCCAGTACTTTAACTCTAAATTCTTAACTATCCTAGACCAATATGCACCTACATAATATAAGAATTAGGTCAAAACCAGCCCCATGGCTCACCAAAGATACCAGGCAAAAAATCCTACTTAGAAATAAAGCCTGGACTAGGTGGCGAACTACCAAAGCTCATCTGCTCAACAGACATTTAGACAAATAAGAAATGCAACTAAAAAAGCCATACTCTTAAGACAAAAAAAAATTTACTACAAAATACAGCAAACACACCAAAGTAACCCTCAAAGATTCCGGGCAAGTATCAATAGACTCCTATATCCAGGACACTCCAGTACACCAACACCAATAGGAGCTAACCATGAGACTCCCATCCAAACTGCTAATGACTTTAACTCCTTCTTCACAGATGCCATCCAAACTTTAGCCATTCAGCTATCTCCTGACACCTCTAGCATTCCCACCCCCTATAACAAGCACTCTTCCTACCTTCCTATTACAACCTATATCTACTAACTTTATTTTCAAACTCCTAGCAAAACTGAAGCCTTGTACCCCTTCCGCTGACCAAATCCCAGCTGAATACCTGCAAAAAGCAGCCAAAGCAGTAGCTTATCCTGTATCCATCCTGATAAACAGGACCATTAAAGAAGGGATATATCCCTACCAGTTGAAACGTCTCACACATTTATCCCCCTACACAAAGGTGGCAATTCCAATGAATATTTTAACTGTAGACCCATATCCCTTCTATCCCCCTTAGCAAAAATAATGGAAAAATGCATCACCATCAGCTAACAGGCCATCTAACTCAACACAACTTACTAGCTAAGGGCCAACATGGCTTTAGGCCATTCCATAGTACCACCACTGCCCTCCTATCCTTTACAGACACCATTAATAGAAACCGCAATAACAGTGTACTCTCTTCAGCACTATTTATTGATCTTTCAAAGGCTTTTGATTTGGTAAACCACACATTGCTTATCAGTATTCTCAAATCGCTTTCCCTGGATACTCAATCTATAAAGTGGTTTACTTCCTACCTGAGCAATAGGCAACAAGCAGTGCGCTGGGAAAATAATCTATCATCCCACCTGCCAGTCACACTGGGAGTTCCCCATGGCTCCATTCTAGGTCCTCTCTTATTTTCAATTTTTATTAATGATCTCTACTTGGCTATTCCCAGTGCAACTTGTATACAATATGCAGATGACTGTGCGTTAATCTGCACAGCTAAGTCTGCTTCTGAACTGCAATGCCAAACCCAGAAAGTATTTAGCATAGTTGAGACATGGTTCTTAAAGCTCTGCCTCCTATTGAATCCCAAAAAAACAAAGCTCCTGCTCTTTACTCCTACTTGTAGGTCCACACCAATATATATCTCAGTCATTTCTAACAATGGTACCCTCATATACCCAGACTCTACCACCAAACTCCTTGGTATTACAATAGACAACAACCTTAACTTCGACACCCACATTAACAACTCTGTAAAATCAGTTAACAGAAAAATGGGCTGCCTGTACAGAGCCAAACCCTTCCTTACTCCAATAGCAAGAACTACCATTGCTCACTCCCATCTAATCTCTACTCTACTCTATGCCTCACCAATATACACTAACCTGTCCAAAAAGAATCTTCACAAACTTGCTACCTCATCATAATATTGCCAGATTTGCCACTGGTAAACCCTTCAGAACCCATCACTGTCAGAATCTCAAACAACTCGGATGGCTTGAACTTCAAAACCAGCTTCAACTCAACCAACTTACAATTGCCCATAAGGTCCTTTACCAGCCAAACAGTACTCCAGTACTCTCAGACCTCATAACCCCCTACAAAAATCTTAATGCCTTGCGTTCATCAAATAAACTCCTAGTTAACATCAGCAAGTCTCACAACATGGCAGGGGACTCTCTATTCTCAAACACAACTGGGAAAAACTGGAACCTTCTACCTATTGAACTTCCTTCCCTTCCTTCTTTACCACTCTTCAAACAAAAACTTAAAACCTTCCTCAAAACACACTGTCTGTGCCCTTGTACCAACCCTGACTAACCTATCATTAATGCTACTAATATCTTTTCTAGCTGTTCTCTCTCCACTAAATTAATCTTCTATAGTGCAGTGGTAAGCATCTAGTTAGAACATGGATACTATTTTTTAGCCACTAGCATATTTATATTATCTTGCTCTAAACTTTGTATATAGTTTTATGATATTTACTGTTAAATGCATAAAATATCTTCTATGTCTACTTCTTATTTTTTTTTGTAACAATTACTTATTGTCTGTTTGTATCTGTCTTGGAGCTTTTCTCCCTGGGCCTCTGCTGAAAATGGACATATATCCAGCTAGACTAGCCCGGTCAACAAATGTAAAATAAATAAATAAATACAGTCCAGTTTTCAGGTTAAGTGCTGAATTCAAGGCTGTGTTACAAGTTTCTGTGTTTGCCCATACCTTACTTGGATAGAAGGAAGTTTCTCTGTTCACCTGTGAGAGAAGGGAGCTTTGAGCATCCTCTCTGTCCCTGGAGGAGTGGTTTCAGCCCAGAAATTAGTAGTTTATTGGCCATTTTGAGCTAATTTCTCTCTTTCATTTCCCTGCTATAAAACCCACATTTGCGAGGTTTTTGCGCTTGTATACAGCTCAGCAAGCTCATGCCTGGTGCCCTGCAGAGCTCTACAGCAGCAGAGAGACAGAAGAGAGACTTTGGAGTGATTAAGTATCATTTTTCTACATTTTCTTGCTGCCTTTAACTAATTCCGCCTAAAACGCTGAATTTTTAGAGTTTCTGTGATTTAAAGGACCACTACGGGCAAATGATGAAGAAAACAAGTATTTTTTATCTTGCCATGATTTACTACACCTCCCAAAGCTGCCTTCAGCAAAATAAGTACTCATTCCTAATTTTATTTTGTTTTTACTCTTGTCTGCCCTCATGGGGGCAGACATGGTGATTCCTTTGGAAAGCTAAATCTGTCCTATAATGCAGACTGTGAGGACAAATAGCCCTACCATTTGTTGTCAGACTAGACTTCCATTCACTTAGAATGGAACTCCTGAAAAAAACTGCCAAGTTTGAGAGTCTGCAGCTCATGTGTCATTGACTGGTATGTGCTGAGTTTTACAAATGTTGTTCCTACTGATGTGCTACACATTCACTGAAAGAAACTTGCAAAAGTGTCAACAAATTACTGAGATAAAAAAGACTTTTCATAAGGAGCAGTTTTGCAAGTTTCAGTTCCTGGCCAGGTTACTCCTCCCATCTCCCCTCCTTCAGTGGGCTACAGTCTCACATTTCCAGCTTTGCTAGATTCAACTATTTAGTCAGCTTTGCATGACAATAGACATAAAACAATAGCCTGCTGTGCCATTAAAACTGTTCCCTTGTATGTCTCTTCACTTCTGAATAGCAATTCCCAAGAATAAAAAAAAAAGAAAACTCATCAGTCCAGAGTTTAGGCTAGTCTATCCATTTTTTAAAATGTGCACAGTAAAATATTCAACTTGTAATGCATTTTGGCTGCTGACATGGTTATCTTTACATAGTTTTCTCTTATAGTATAACCTGAACTTATGGTATTTAATGATACATTTTACAACAGTTCTCATTTTCTTAACAATGACCTCCCAAGCCTCTGATGTGACCTAATACTTTGTAGTGTGTTTCTCATCCTCTCAGCAACAGACTCCTGGAGAAGCATATACTTGTATAGAAAGAGTACTCGCAGCTTTAGCAGTGATACCACACTCCAAAACAATGCACTCAAACATAGTACTGACAAACACAAGGGAATGTATATGTCTGAATCAAGCAGTGATGAAATTGCTAGTGACTTCACTGAGTAAAATTTTACTCTTAATTTCTCCATTTCATAACAGGTTCATAGAGGTTCATAGATTAGTACTAGGCTAACTGCCCTTGTGAGCCATTTTAAGCCTAGCCAATTATCCCTTGTGGGACTTAAACCCTGCACCTTGTGTTTGTAAAGCAAACGCCTTACATTCGCACCACACTTACAAAGGCACATCTCCACCTTCCATAAACACAGCAACCCACACTCACACAACTGCTACGGTTTCTCCCTACCGTTATTGCAAGCCAAGAATAACACTTTTTAATAAGAATACCTACCAGACAAGTCTGCATAGCACACACGGTCTACCTGCATCATTGCAGCTCGGGCCCCGCCCAGCAACTGCAACATTGCCAGATAAAACCACTGCTATGGTCCGGTTTCCCCCTACCATTATTGCAAGCCAAGAATAACACTTTTTAATAAGAATACCTACCAGACAAGTCTGCATAGCACACACGGTCTACCTGCATCATCACAGCTCGGTCGTCCCCGTCCCCCCCCCAGCAACTGCAACATTGCCAGATAAAACCACTGCTACAGTCTGGTTTCTCCCTACAGTTATTGCAAGCCAAGAATAACACTTTTTAATAAGGATACCTACCAGACAAGTCTGCATAGGTGGCTGGATATTTTACAGTTCTTGTTATTAGCAGGTGTGGTCCTTAACAGTTATGTTTTAAACATTGTGACTGGTTATTTACATTTCCTTTTACAGCACATTGTTACTTTTACTAGTTATTTTTTAAACATTGTTTAGGCTGGCATGCACACCTGCAAGCCCCCCCCCCCCCCCAGGCAACTATAGCTTTGTCTATTGCCACTGGGTTTCATAACTTAACAATATACTTGCTGTATCTTGTCCCAAATAGATCTGCCGCCACACTGAATACTTGTAAAGTAAGGCAAGTACCATTTACTTGGTGTATTTTGTCCCCCAGATAGATTTACCTTCCTTTGTATTACTTGCACACCAAGACCTTAAAGTAGTGTTTCTGCAATTAACTGCTTACACTCCTAATTTCCTGCTTCGACCTCTTCCTTGCTTACACTTACATTACAGCTCCAAGGCTTCTACTTCTTATGCTGATTACTTTCCTTTGCAGTCTTCTGTGAGGGGGCGGGACAGATCTCTGCCAGCTTTTTCTGGTTATACCTTCCCCCATTTTGTATCTCCCTCCTCCCCCATGCACATTAACTAGTCTATATTAGTGGGTCTCCTTGAGCGGTGCCCTTTTGAAAGTTATCTTTTGGCCTGTTTGTGGTGAGGAAGCTTCCCCAGACCTTTTTCAGTGTGACTGCATCAGTATAAGTAAATTAAACTAGTACAATACAGCCAAACAGACACATTTGGTGTAAACAGAAACAAGTGGAATGATACAATTGGTGTACAAAGAAAAGAAACAAGTAAGTCCTTTGATATAATTGGAGTTAGTGTTAGCCCCGCTGCGCTCGGGCTCACTCCGCTCCCCTCCCTGCTTCCTATTACCACCCGCCCCCACTAGTGCTACATTTCAACTGAACTTAGCCACGCCCATCATGCTAACCACCAATCACTGAATCTGCCCCACCCCTGTACCCATTTCCTTCTCTTCCACTATTCCATATCCTGTAAAGCACAGTCTTCCATCTAACTACCTTACAATCACAAACAACACCTCTCATCATCCACCACACCCACCCCATCCCAAGCAGATCTCTCACTCATGACAAAACCCAACCAAACCATGCCCAAACTACCCAAATCCACATACATACATACACCTCTTACTATTGCTCCTAGGTGTATCCACACTCCCACTGCTAACTTCTATCACCAACCACCAAAAACAACTTAATTTTATCCATATACTAAGAAAAACTACTTCCACTGACATAACACACCCTTTTACTCAACTAGTCCCACATCACTACCAAACCTTCTTTACTCACCACTATGCACACAGACCACAGCCATCACACTACCAGTCTCAAGCAACTATAAAGAACTTTAAGATCCTAAACAAACTACTCAAACTCTATTTTTACCTCAGAACCTAACTCATTAGCTGCGGTGATATACACCCAAACCCAGGCCCAGAAAATCTAGGAGCCCCAACCCGAATGATACCATACTCCACCAAAACAAATCCATGCTCCTCATTTTAAATTTAAATGTTAAGTATACTAAACAAAGTCCACGACTTTCATGCACTACTCTCCTTTTATCAACCTGAGATAGTCATACTAACAGAGACTTGGCTTAAACCAGGCAACCACAACAATGAAATCACTCCACCAGATTACAATATAATTCGTAGTGATAGAATAGGTAAAAAAAAAGGGGGGGGTGTTGCTGTAGTGTAATAAATCTCACATCATCCTTGAGAAAGTAGACATAACAACCCTAGACCTCATAAAGTTGAACTCACTGTAACAAAACTAAAACTTAATGATAATAAATGCATCAACATCATAGGGTGCTACATCCCTCCAGGCAACAATATCCCCATTATAGAAAAACTCCTAGAATGGATATCTAACTCCCTCCCCCAGGAAAGCATAGTATTAGGAGACCGTAATACTGACTGGCAAAACTGTTCCAGTCATAAGCCACTCTCCCATATTAACCTACATGGCCTAACCCAACTTATCACTTCTCCCCACAAGAACAGACAAGAGAACCAAACATCAATCCACTCTAGATTGGATACTCGTATCCCACCCATCACGGATATTCCTAGCAGGATGTCTACCAGACACCAAGTAGTTACCAAGCCACATTCTTACTCAGATCAAAATCACCACAACTGACCCAAATGTCTACATGCCTAATTAGAAACAAAAAACACTAACTGCTTCAGCTTTATAAACAACCTAAACATGTGCAACTGGACCCCCCCTTAAAAACCTACCTCTTGATGAAGCTGTACTATATTTTAATACTACCTTCTTAAACACCCTTAATCATCATGCCCCCTCCAGAACAACAAGAATTAAAACTAAATATGCCCCCTGGTTAGCCCCAGACACAAAATCCCTCCTCAAAAAAAGAAACCAGGCCTGGACCAACTACCTAAACAGTAAACCCCAATTGAACAAACAAATATATGTTGAACTACATAACAAAGCCAAAAAACTCACCAAAACAGACAAGACATCTTGCTACCAAAAGTTACAGGATAAGCACAGGAACAACCCACAAAAATTCTGGTCAGCAATTAACTCTATTCTACAACCAGGTAAAACAACTACCCCAACCTCAAAAATAGATGATAACCAAGAAGACATCCCCACACAATTTAATAAATACTGTACGGAAAACATCCAGACCCTTACAAACAACCAACCCTTTGACAACATCCCCATCCCTGCAAATCCACCCCACACCCCCAACTAACAATTGCCTCAAGTTCAGCTTCCACCCAGAACCAACCAAATCCATTGAAAAACTACTCTGCAAGCTCAAACCAACGTGTCTAGCTGCAGGTAAATTACCCCCTGAATACCTCCACCTGGCTGCAGAAGCCATATCATATCCTGTCTCCATCCTAATTAACATGTCCATCTCCGAGTGTATAGTACCCAAGCTATGGAAAATTTCACATATCATCCCTCTACATAAATTGGGAACCTCCCTGGAACTCAGTAACTACCGCCCTATAGCCATACTACCCCCTTTATCTAAAATTTTAGAGAGGGTAATACACAAGCAACTAATGAAATATCTCCTAGAAAATAATCTAAAAGCAACACAACAACATGGCTTTAGACCCTTCCATAGTACCTCCACCGCACTAAGAGAATTCACCAACATTGTCAATATTCACAGAAACAATGGACTCCTTGTATCTGCCACCTTCCTTGACTTGTCCAAAGCATTCAGTATGGTTAACCACAATAAACTCCTTATTTCACTAGCAACTCTAAACCTTACCACCCCTGCCATCTCCTGGTTCAAAAACTACCTAGAGGGAAGGAAACAAGCTGTTATGTGGAAAAACCAACTGTCCCCCTCCCTACCGGTAGTACTCCCTAGGAGTACCCCCAAGGCTCCATCTTGGGGCCACTTCTTTTTATCCTCTTCACCAATCGGCTCCCAAACAGTATTCCTAAAGCCTCAATAGTGCAATATGCAGATGATACCACCATAATATGTGCAGCCAAATCAATGGACATCCGTCACTCCTTAACTCAAGAATGCTTTTCCCTAGCAGAAACTTGGATTACAAACCAAAGGCTCATTCTGAACCCAAGTAAAACAAAGCTAGTACTCTTTAGCTCCCACAGAGCCACACCTCCCACTGATTCTTTCTTCATCTCTTCCTTTAACAAGACCGCAATCACCCCCACAAATCATTCCAAACTATTAGGGGTTGAAATAGATAATCATCTTAGATTTTACCTACATATTTCTATAACCATAAAAAAGTACATACAAAATTTGGCCTACTGTATCACAATAAAAAATTCCTCACTGACCACTCCAAAACTACAATAGCGAGGACTCGCCTACTATCAACCCTACTTTATGCCTCCCCTGTGCTTACAAATCTCCACAAATCTGACCTAAACAAACCTGATAGTTGTTATAATAAGATAGCCAAATTCGATACAACCTCTCCCATCAGAACACATCACTGTGAATGCCTAAAAAAATTCAGTTGACTAGAACTACCACTACTACTTCAATTCAATCAACTATCACTAGCCCACAAAGTAATACATAAATCTGAAAACACCCCAGCCCTACAAAATCTTTTGCAACCCTATACAACATCAGGCCCTTGAGGTCTAGCACACAAAACTTTCTCAAAGTAACCAAATATAACAATGAAGCTGGTAAGTCTGTCTACAGCCACTGTATAGCAAAAACCTGGAACTCCCTTCCTGCCCACATAACTGACAACAAATCCCCATCACAGTTCAAGAAACTTGTTAAAACTCACTTTTTGAATAATCATCTGTGCTCCTGTGTCCCCCCTGGCTAATGTCTCATTAGAACACTTCACCTAACTTAAGTAACTCTGTTAAGCCAACCAATCATAGTACTGTACCCACTTACGACTGTTAATCTACTGCTCATCCCATCTCTCCAGGAGTTAGGGAAAACTACCCCAGCAATGCTGTGCTTTCCATAAGCAACTAAAACCAGGAGAAGACATATATGGTAAATCAACTAAAACCAGGCAAAGACATATAGTGAATCAATTTGTTACCCTTCTCAACTATAGTGAGCGTCATCTGCTCTCTCAGAGCCTTATTCTACGTCTCTCTGCTTTTACTCTGATAGTAAATCTATCACAGGACTCCTAAATTTAGGAATATCTTCTAAAATTTATTATATTGATGAGAACGAATGTATCCTATCTGTTGGTTAATATGTATGTCTGTCTCTTCTATGGAAATTGTATGTCAAAAGTCTGTCCTTAAAACTATGTTTTGTAAAAAAAAAAATGTTCTCTTGGAGCTTTTCTCCCCAGGCCTCCACTGAAAAATGGGCTTGTAATCCAGTTGGACTCTCCCAGTCAACAAATGTAAAATAAAATAAACATACCAGTCAAATTTAAGGTTTTTCTCACCTCTCTGCAAAACACTGCTGTAATGGCTTTGGCACACAAATGAAAATGATTGATGGGTGTTGGTTCAAGACTCCCATCCATATCTCTCAACGGTACAGATTTTTGCAGAAAGTCCAGATTTTTTGTCTGTTTTTCATAAAATTGCAGTTTTCTGTCAAATCACTGGCAAATCATTGAAAACTGAAGTCAGAAAATTGACAGGCATTTGATTTTCAGACTTCATATGCTTAAGAAAATCCACTCAAATGCAAAACCTGTTTATCAACTTTCTAAGTTTGTAAGTGCAATATTTATAAATTGTCCCAATTTATGGGCCTTTGTCCCCAATTATTTATGGCCTGGTCCAGATTTCTTGTTCTATGATGTTGAGAGGTATGCGGCCATCCCTTCCTACTGGAGCCAGTCCATTGCACTTGCACAAGTGTCCCCCTCAGCAGGGCAACACGCAGGTATCAGTGCAGATTTGCTTTATAGTTCTTTTATACCACACACACACACACACACACACACACACACACACACACACACACACACACACACACACAATGATACACGGTTATTGTGGACAAATCTGTTTGTTCAAAGTCACCAAACATTTCTCCAAACCCAGTTTTATGACACATGCTACCAATCCACTTGACAGTTTGCAGCTGTAAATCTTGTTGTCTATGTTATTTCTTCTTTTCCTTGGTTTTGTTTCTCTTACTTGTAATGTTACTTTTACTCATTTTTTTCTCCTGCTTCCCATATCTACCCTAATTATTACTTCTAACAAATACTTTTTCCTCACTCTTTTTCTTCTCTTCCCCTCCTCCTCTTTATCCACTTTGAACTTTTCCACTCTGACATTTGCTTTGAGTAAATAATGAACTGTCACCCTTATGTCATTGCATTTTAATGCTACATAATATTGTATTTAGTCTAATAATAGGTTCATAGGTAGGTACAAGGCTATCAGCCCAATGGCCTAAGTAAGCCTAAACAATGAGGTTCCCTGGCTTATGCCACCAAAGAAAGTTATTTTCCTGTGCCACTGTCGAGCAGAGCCACAGAAGTGATTCCCGGGGCATATTTCCTATTTCCCATCCACTCGAAGATTTTTCTTGAAGACTGCTAATGACTAAATTTACTTAACATAGATGGGTAGCTTGTTCCAGAGTATGGGAAGTCTCTGGGACAGGAATCTATCCTTCCAGCATGTCCTGTTTATTGTGGTGACAAGGTTTAGGTCCCTAGAGCATGTATCTCGGAGGCACTGCGATTTCTTTAGGAGTAACATGTCCAACAGTTCTGGGTTTGACATAGCTTTATATGTTAGGCAGAAATCACCTTGGAGTAGGCGATATGCTACCGAGTAAAGCTGGAGTTTTTTGAGATGGTCAGTGTAGGGCATCTGTTTGAGGCAGGTAATCCTCTTTGCGAGATAGTTCTGTGGCCTTTCCAGCTGCTGCAGATGTCTTGTGAGGTACATTCCAAAAGGGGCTTTGTACTCTATAATGGGTCTAATGAATGTCGAGTAGAGGGGGACACTGACCTCTTTTTTTTTTTTCCTGGATGAAAACCCTTTTGTGATGAGGTTTGCCATGTAGAAGGACTTCCTGACTACTGTGGCGATCTGATTATCAAAGGAGACTACTGTCCACCTGGGTCCCAAGGCCTCTTATCACACATTCGGTGTTAAGTAGACTGCTGCCTATGTGGTAGTTCATGGGTACAGAGTTTTTACCAAAGGGGATGACAATGCACTTTTTGGCATTGAGCTTGAGGCCATGGCTCTGACATCAGGCAGCTGTCTCCGTGAGGCCCTTCTGTAAGATGTCCACATCATTTGGGGACTCGACTATGGCTCCTAGTTTGTAGTCATCTGCGTACATCATTAGCTAGAGGCCTTCTGTGTTAGCCTGTACTTCTGAGAAGTAGATACCAAACAGGAGAGGTCCCAGGACTGAACCTTGTGGTACTCCACTTGTCACTGGTTTGAAGTCAGATTTGGAGTCAGCAACCTTTACAGTGTGGGTTCTGTCAGTGAGCCAGTTGGCAGCCCATCTTGTGACATAGGGCTTTATACCTAGTTTAGTGAGTTTAGCTATAATTCCAGAATGGGGGATGGTGTCAAAAGCCTTGGCGAGGTCAAGATAGGCTGTGTGAACCACCTTACCCTCATCTACGGCTTTGGTGACTGCCTTAAAAAAATCGATTAGGTTCAGGAGGCATGATCTACCTTTCACAAACCTGAAATGAGTGGGGTCCACAGTTTGGAGGTTACCAATGTCTTTGTTTGAGTTCCATGATGATGCATTCCATGGCCTTGCAGACCAGGCTCGTCAGGCTAATAGAGCGATAGTTCCCGGGATCAGTGTTGGCGAGCCAGTTCGTTCTGAAGTTCGTGTAAAACGCAGCCTGGAATGTTGTCCAGTCCCATGGATGCTGTGTTTTTGACTTTAGAGAGTGCAGCTTTTACCTGTGTAGTTGTGATTACAGGGACTCTACATTCTTCCTGTACAGATATGGTCCCTTTAGAGGGTAAGAGGGGGGTAAAGTTAGCACTAAACCTATCTGCCAGGATGTTGGCAATATCAGTTGGTTCTGTAATTTTCGTGCCGTTGTGCAGTAACTCAGAGCAGATCTGGGTGTTGCCATTGAGGTTCTTGACATAGCTATAGAATGCTTTGTGGTTGTCCTTAGAATCAGTGGTGATTTTGTTTTTGTGGCTAGCTTTGGAGGCTGTTATAAAGGATCTCAGCTTCTTACTGAGGCTGACCAGGGAGCTCCACCACTCATGGGAGTTTACTGTCTTTTGCAACAGTTTCTTCCTTCTGTTGTACAGTTTGTTTATGGCAGGGGACCACCAGATTGGCTTCCTTTTTTGGTTCTGTTTGGGATAGCATGATCCATGCCCTCGTGTAAGTGCCTGTAGAGTGCATTTGTGTAGGATTCAGCAGTCATAACTGTATTGTCCATCTCCATGGGTGTCATGAAGTTCGCCACTTCTGTCTTAAGAAGCATGAAGTTGGCATTGGAAACATTTTTTACTGTGGTTTCCTTAATGAGGGGTGAGGGCGGGATGTGGATATCTAGGGTGATTAGCTTATGGTCGGATCTGACCAACGAGGAGTTGACTTCAGGATGGAGCCTTGGAGTACTCCTAGGCAGACCAGTAGGGAGGGGGAGAGTTGGTTTTTCCACATAACAGCTTGTTTCCTTCCCTCTAGGTAGTTTTTGAACCAGGAGATGGCAGGGTGGTAAGGTTTAGAGTTACTAGTGAAAGAAGGAGTTTATTGTGGTTAACCATATTGAATGCTTTGGACAAGTCAAGGAAGGTGGCAGATACAAGGAGTCCATTGTTTCTGTGAGTATTGACAATGTTGGTGAATTCTTAGTGCGGTGGAGGTGCTATGGAAGGGTCTAAAGTCATGTTGTTGTGTTGCTTTTAGATCATTTTCTAGGAGATAGTTCATTAGTTGCTTGTGTATTACCCTCTCTAAAATTTTAGATAAAGGGGGTAGTATGGCTATAGGGCGGTAGTTACGGAGTTCCAGGGAGGTTCCCCCTTTATGTAGAGGGATGATATGTGATATTTTCCATAGCTTGGGTACTATACACTCGGAGATGGACCTGTTAATTAGGATGGAGACAGGATATGATATGGCTTCTGCAGCCAGGTGGAGGTATTCAGCGGGTAATTTACCTGCAGCGAGAGATGTTGGTTTTAAGCTTGCAGAGTCGTTTTTCAATGGATTTGGTTGGTTCTGGGTGGAAGCTGAAGTTGAGGCAATTGTTAGTTGGGGGTGTGGGGTGGATCTGCAGGGATGGGGATGTTGTCATAGGGTTGGTTGTTTGCAGGGGTTTGGATGGTTTCCGTAAAGTATTTATTAAATTGTGTGGGGATGTCTTCTTTGTTATCATCTATTTTTGGGGTTGGGGTAGTTGTTTTACCTGGTTGTAGAATAAGAGTTAATTGCTGCCCAGAATTTTTGTGGGTTGTTCCTGTGCTTATCCTGTAACTTTTGGTAGAAAGATGTTTTGTCTGTTTTGGTGAGTTTTTTCGCTTTGTTATGTAGTTCAAACATATATTTGTTTGTTCAATTGGGATTTACTGTTTAGGTAGTTGATCCAGGCCTTGTTTCTTTTTTTGAGGAGGGATTTTGTGTCTGGGGCTAACCAGGGGGCATATTTAGTTTTAATTCTTGTTGTTCTGGAGGGGGCGTGATGATTAAGGGTGTTTAAGAAGGTAGTATTGAAATATAGTACAGCTTCATCAAGAGGGAAGTTTTTTTAGGGGGGTCCAGTTATACATTTTTAGGTCGTTTATAAAGTTGAAGCAGTTAGTGTTTTTTGTTTCTAATTAGGCATGTAGATATTTGGGTAATTTTGATCCGAGTAAGAATGTGGCTTGGTAACTACTTGGTGTCTGGTAGACATCCTGCTAGGGATATCCGTGATGGGTGGGATACGAGTATCCAATCTAGAGTGGATTGATGTTTGGTTCTCTTGTCTGTTCTTGTGGGGAGAAGTGATGAGTTGGGTTAGGCCATGTAGGTTAATATGGGAGAGTGGCTTATGACTGGAACAGTTTTGCCAGTCAGTATTACGGTCTCCTAATACTATGCTTTCCTGGGGGAGGGAGTTAGATATCCATTCTAGAAGTTTTTCTATAATGGGGATATTGTTGCCTGGAGGGATGTAGCACCCTATGATGTTGTTGCGTTTATTATCATTAAGTTTTAGTTTTGTTAGAGTGAGTTCAAGTTTATGAGGTCTAGGGTTTTTATGTCTACTTTCTCAAGGATGATGTGAGATTCATACACTACAGCAACACCCCCCCCCTTTTTTTTACCTATTCTATCACTAGGAATTATATTGTAACCTGGTGGAGTGATTTCATTGTTGTGGTTGCCTGGTTTAAGCCAAGTCTCTGTTAGTATGACCATCTCAGGTTGATAAAAGGAGAATAGTGCATGAAGGTCGTGGACTTTGTTTAGTACACCTAACATTTAAATTTAAAATGAGGAGCGTGGATTTGTCTCGGTGGAGTAGGGTATCATTCAGGTTGAGGGTTGGGGCTCCTAGGTTTTCAGGGCCTGGGTTTGGGTGTATATCACCACAGCTAATGAGTTAGGTTCTGAGGTAAAAATAGAGATTGAGTAGTTTGCTTAGGGTCTTAAAGTTCTTTATAGTTGTTTGAGACTGGTAGTGTGATGGCTGTGATCTGTGTGCATAGTGGTGAATAAAGAAGGCTTGGTAGTGATGTGGGACTAGTTGAGTAAAAGGGTGTGTTATGTCAGTGGAAGTAGTTTTTCTTAGTATATGGATAAAATTAAGTTGTTTTTGGTGGTTGGTGATAGAAGTTAGCAGTGGGAGTGTGGATACACCTAGGAGCAATAGTAAGAGGTGTATGTATGTATGTGGATTTGGGTAGTTTGGGCATGGTTTGGTTGGGTTTTGTCATGAGTGAGAGATCTGCTTGGGATGGGGTGGGTGTGGTGGATGATGAGAGGTGTTTGTGATTGTAAGGTAGTTAGATGGAAGACTGTGCTTTACAGGATGTGGAATAGTGGAAGAGAAGGAAATGGGTACAGGGTGGGGCAGATTCAGTGATTGGTGGTTAGCATGATGGGCGTGGCTAAGTTCAGTTGAAATGTAGCACTAGTGGGGGCGGGTGGGAATAGGAAGCAGGGAGGGGAGCGGAGTGAGCCCGAGCACAGCGAGGCTAACACTAACTCCAATTTTATCAAAGGGCTTACTTGTTTCTTTTCTTTGTACACCAAATGTATCATTCCACTTGTTTCTGTTTACACCAAATGTGTTTGTCTGGCTGTATTGTACTAGTTTAATTTACTTTTACTGATGCAGTCACACTGAAAAAGGTCTGGGGAAGCTTTCTCACTGCAAGCAGGCCAAAAGATAACTTTTAAAAGGGCGCCACTCAAGGAGACCCACTAATATAGACTAGTTAATGTGCATGGGGGAGGAGGGAGTTAGATGAGGGAGATACAAAATGGGGGAAGGTATAACCAGAAAAAGCCGGCAGAGATCTGTCCCGCCCCCTCACAGAAGACTGCAAAGGAAAGTAATCAGCATAAGAAGTGGAAGCCTTGGAGCTGTAATGTAAGTGTAAGCAAGGAAGAGGTTGAAGCAGGAAATTAGGAGTGTAAGCAGTTAGTTGCAGAAACACTACTTTAAGGCCTTGGTGTGCAAGTAATACAAAGGAAGGTAAATCTATCTGGGGACAAAGTATACCAAGTAAATGGTACTTGCCTTACTTTACAAGTATTCAGTGTGGAGGCAGATCTATTTGGGATAAGATACAGCAAGTATGTTGTTAAGTTATGCCACCCAGTGGCAATAGACAAAGCTATAGTTGCCTGGGGGGGCTTGCAGGTGTGCATGCCGGCCAAAACAATGTTTAAAAAATAACTTGTAAAAGTAACAAATGTGCTGTAAAAGGAAATGTAAATAACCAGTCACAATGTTTAAAACATAACTGTTAAGGACCACATCTGCTAATAACAAGAACTGTAAATATCCAGTCACCTATGCAGAATTGTCTGGTAGGTATCCTTATTAAAAAGTGTTATTCTTGGCTTGCAGTAACTGTAGGGAGAAACCGGACCGTAGCAGTGGTTATATCTGGCAATGTTGCAGTTGCTGGGGGGGGGGGGGGGACGACGACCTGAGCTGCGATGATGCAGGTAGACCAAGTGCACTATGCAGACTTGTCTAGTAGGTATCCTTATGAAAACGTGTTATTCTTGGCTTGCAATAACTTAAGGGAGAAACCGTAGCAGTTGTGTGGGTGTGGGTTGCTGTGTTTGTGGAAGGTGGAGGTGTGCCTTTGTAAGTGTGGTGCGAATGTTATGCATTATGAAATGGAGAAATTAAGAGTAAAATTTTGCTCGGTGAAGTCCCTAGCAATTTCATCACTGCTTGATTCAGACATATACATTCCCTTGTGTTTGTCAGTACTATGTTTGAGTGCATTGTTTTGGAGTGTGGTATCACTGCTACAGCTGCTGGTACTCTTTCAATACAAGTATATGTTTCTCCAGGAGTCTGTTGCTGAGAGGATGAGAAACACACTACAAGTATACAACTAAGACAAACTACATAAAGCAATAGTAAGAAAGTACTAGGTCAGATCAGAGGCTTGGGAGGTCATTGTTAAGAAACTGAGAACTGTTGTAAAATGTATCATTAAATACCATAAGTTCAGGTTATACTATAAGAGAATAACTATGTAAAGATAACCATGTCAGCAGCCAAAATGCATTACAAGTTGAATACTTTACTGTGCACATTTTAAAAAATGGATAGACTAGCCTAAACTCTGGACTGATGAGTTTTCTTTTTTTTTTTTATTCTTGGGAATTGCTATTCAGAAGTAAAGCGACATACAAGGGAACAGTTTTAGTGGCACAGCAGGCTATTGTTTTATGTCTATTGTCATGCAAAGCTGACTAAATAGTTGAATCTAGCAAAGCTGGAAATGTGAGACTGTAGCCCACTGAAGGAGGGGAGATGGGAGGAGTAACCTGGCCAGGAACTGAAACTTGCAAAACTGCTCCTTATGAAAAGTCTTTTTTATCTCAGTAGTTTGTTGACACTTTTGCAAGTTTCTTTCAGTGAATGTGTAGCACATCAGTAGGAACAACATTTGTAAAACTCAGTGCATACCAGTCAATGACACACGAGCTGCAGAATCTCAAACTTGGCAGTTTTTTTCAAGAGTTCCATTCTAAGTGAATGGAAGTCTAGTCTGACAACAAATGGTAGGGCTATTTGTCCTCACAGTCTGCATTATAGGACAGATTTAGCTTTCCAAAGGAATCACCATGTCTGCCCCCATGAGGGCAGACAAGAGTAAAAACAAAATAAAATTAGGAATGAGTACTTATTTTGCTGAAGGCAGCTTTGGGAGGTGTAGTAAATCATGGCAAAATAAAAAATATATGTTTTCTTCATCATTTGCCCGTAGTGGTCCTTTAAAAAGCTTGTTTCAGCTACATATTGTACTTATTTTACTGCCTGCCTTTAACAAAGTCGTTTTTGTGTTTAAATTACCTGTTTAACTGTTGTAGGCTACACACTCAAGTGTGATAGCCATTTCTGTGCATTTAAAGTCTTTTTTTGATTGTATCTGCTTTATTTTCTGGAAAAAAAAAACAAAAACAATATACTTGTTTTCCAGCCTTTCTAAGCTAGTATAGTCCAGTTTTCAGGTTAGTGCTGAATTCAGGGCTGTGTTCAGGGCCGGCCTTAGCTGAACTGGTGCCCTAGGCGAAGTAGTACTCTGGCGCCCCTTAAGCCCCACCCATACCGTGCTCATGAAACACCCCTATAAGCCACACCCACAGGTCGGTCACTCCCCAGGAAAGCCACTCCAGCCATTTCCTTCATTTAAATGCATATGAAGAAAAGATACCTTGTGATGCAGTTAAACTGAAAGTGAAGGACAGTGGAATTTTCCTTTAATAAACCTGCTTTATCAGTTGCCCCTTCACATATATTTTAGTATAAAAGTCATGTCCTCAGAAAATTGAAGCTCATATGCCTTATTTCAAAGAGTTGCTTAAGTTAATCTAAACATTTTAATTTACTTTGGGGTAGGTGAGTGAACCTTACAGCTCAGTGAAAGTAGAATAGCAATCTCCCTCCTCCCTGTGTACAGTAGCTTAAGTTTGAATAGCACAAACACAGATAGACATTTGCTAAACAATACAGTCTCACAATGAAAACAGACTTAGCATGAGCAATAAACTACTCTGCCATTGAAATGGTATGAAAATCCACATTCATAAAAAATGCATTTGGCCAGTGGAGGCTTAAGTTTACCTTTGGGCTATTTTCAAAATGGCCTCCTTGCACACATTTTTAAGGTCATGCATACATGTATGTGTTCTTTGATTCACCTTCCTGATTGTATTAAATTACATTCCTTGTATAATAAAGCACCACTTGTTAGTGTGTTTCTTAAATTTGTAGTTTTGAACATTTTTCACGTAAGCAATAAAACAAAATGCATGACCCAGTAATGACAAACCTGCCCATTTCAAAACATTTTAACCATAAAGGGGGGATGGGAGTGTGGCCTCATGGTTATGGTGTTTGCCTTACAAACACAAAGTGCAGGGTTTGAGTCTTACAAGGGATAATTGGCTAGGCTTAAAATGGCTCACAAGGGCAGTTAGCTTAGTACAAATCTATGAACCTATAAAAGGCCACTCAAAGTTCTGTCATTACAATCCACAAGTCAATAAGCACAATCTCTGCAGAAGTAAAGCTCATCCGAATAATTCTACATTAAAGGGATTTTTTAATAATGAACAGTCTGTTACTGGCAAACAATTTTACATTTCAGTGTTTCATCTACCAATTAGGAACAGATAAATACACCATTAAGGTAGCTGGGACCTACAGGTAGCCTGCAAATACCTTGCAAAGAAAGGCCTCCATAAGCCAGAAGGTGGGAGGAGAAAGTAGACAAAAAAAAAAAAAAAGGACATTGCAAGTCTCATCTTAGAGAGTCCTAAATCAGTTGGTTAATAAAAAAACATAATGAGGTAGAGATGAGTGTGGCATTTGGGTCTGCAACTGTTATTTTTTGGTAGTAAGACCACAAAATGTAAAGCGATCTATCATATTTTGTCTGACTGTGTGTATGCTGGGAGTTGTTATGAAAGCACTTTAAACCTAATAAACAGTTTTGGGAGTCACACTAGCATACGTAAGTTCAAACAGGACAAGCAAAGCTGTCCTATGCTATATTCTGAAATGTCTGTTATGACAAATGAACAGTTAAAACCAAAAAAATAAGAATAAAGACTGAATATATGAGGCATGACCCAATCTTTACAATCTCCAAAAAATCTACACACATACAAGCATATATTATTCTACAATAATAAAAAGGCATTTAATGCTATACAAATAAAGAACAAACCCTTGACACAAAACAAATCATATAATCCCTAACACTCAAAAACAATATTTTCGATCACTTCATGCTCTGACACAAACACACATGCATACACAAATGACACTGCTTCAGTCTCCGATAAGTGCAAAGTAAGATTACTTGCCATCTATCAACACAGATTTTCATCCGTAAAGTTGTATCATTGTGTGATTTTTGTTTTACTTCATTTCTTCACTTTCTCTTACAAAGTTAAACAAACCATTAAATACATGAATGTGTCCGGAATATCTAGCTAAACATAAACCAAGTTAAATAAAAGTTCCCACTTTTTGTTTACAAAAACGTCACATGAATACACATGCTCAGGCACCATTATATCCTTTCTTTTCACTGCCATCTACTATACCCAATGGTATGATACAACCAGTAGTCTGTAGAAACAACGGTTATTGCTTCTCATTCCCCTTATTCAACCTGTAATAAATAATCCAGGTTCCCTTGACCAGTTAATGTAAAAACACACAAACAAATCTACAAGAAAAAAAGGAAGTTTGACCTGTACATTTCGTGGCAACATTTTTGTTTGTGGACGACTGCTGCCCCGTTAACGGAAAAGTACCCAAATGATTTAAATTACACACACATATTCTCTTTCATACACAAACAAACGATTTAAGTTATACACACACACACACACACACACACACACACACACACACACACACACACACACACACACACACACACACACACTTACCTTCTTTCTAAACCAAATGGCCACATGCAAACACATGGACTTAACTCATCGCTTAAAATAACTGCTGGCTTAAATTCCGCGCGGAACTTCAGAACGTATTTAAATCCACGTTAGCGTCATGATACACACATAAAGGAGAAGACTCTTGTATCACGCATGCTGTGATGTTAAAGCCTCCTGGCCAATCTGCAACTGTAAGTGGGGGGGCACTCGCCCTCCCCCTCTCCCAATAGTTCAGGCGCCCTTGAACAGGGGGCCGAGAAGAGATCAAAAGTTATGCTAACTAAAATAAATAAATAAATAGATAAAAATTGTGCCCTTTTCAAAGCCAGCCTGTACAGCGCCCTAGGCAGTCGCCTAGTTCGCCTATGCCTAAGGCCGGCCGTGGCTGTGTTACAAGTTTCTGTGTTTGCCCATACCTTACTTGGAAAGAAGGAAGTTTTTTTGTTCACCTGTGAGAGAGGGGAGCTTTGAGCAGCCTATCTGTCCCTAGAGAAGTGGTTTCAGCCCTGAAATTAGTAGTTTATTGGCCATTTTGGGCTAATTTCTATCTCTTTCATTTCCCTTCTATAAAACCTGCATTTGTGCGGATTTGCGTGCCGGGCAGTGTCGGTTAGCTGGGGTATAACTATTTCTGGCTCCACAAAGTCTACTCTTTGATTTTTTCCTTGGAACTAGACAAACTTTCAACTTAAGCACTCAAACCATTCACTTCTCAGCCCAGCACTTGCTCAAAACTCATAGCAAGCACTAATAAACCTTAGCACTAGACCCCCCCCTATACTGTAGAGAAGGACAAGGCTCTCTATTCGACCTTACCAGTCAGTCAGTAAAACAGTCCACTGTACCTATCCAGGCATGTCCAAAGGGCAGTTTCAGGTGTACTGTCCGGTTCAACTGGTGAATCTGGGCATTTTGAGGCAATGTTACAACTGCCTTATGTACTCAGACAACCCTCTCCTCCTCCCACCAGACACTAATACATGCGCGGGATGCAATTATACAGCCAAACTGGAGGCTAAGCTCTCTCAACCCAAGACTGGACCAGGCAGTCAAGAGGAGAAGGGAATTACTTGCATCACACCACCAGTCTCACATAGAACTATGAAACCAGCACCGGCAAAAAACACGCATAAATACACGAAAACATACTCGGAGGCTCTAAATAAAAATCTGCAAAAGCAACAGAGATCTCCAAAGCAGACATCCAAGCAACCCCCCCCCCCCAACACAAACCATGAGATACATACTTCACAAAACCAGTGTGCCACGCAATCACAGCCCTTCAGGCAAAATAACATACCCAATACACTAGTAATAGGTGACTCTATAGTAAGGCACACTGACGTCCCACTCACTAGGCTGAACAAGGAGAAGGTTACTGTTAGCTGCCTGTCTGGTGCCAGGATCCGCCACATAACACAAGCACTCAGGTCACTCCAGAACAAGTACAAATATGACTCTGTCATTCTCCATGTTGGTGTGAATGACCTAAGCCGTACCTCCCTGGACTACATGAAAAGAGACATGGAGGAGCTCTCTGATCACGTAGCTCAGGCCGGTATGACCCTGACCCTGAGTAGCTTTCTGTCCTCACCAAGAATGATACCACTGTATAAAGAAAAAAATATCACTTTCAACAATTGGCTAAGCTTCTGGGTCATTCAAAGGGGATCCAATGTTTATCAGCCTGGGATGATATGCTCGACAAGCCAAGCTGCTTCGCTAGAGACGGCTTGCACCTGTCACCCTTAGGCTTTCGAATACTGGCCAAGGTTTTTGCCAACCCCATAGTGCCTTTTTTAGGCAAGGCTCAAAAGACAAACCCACCGCCGTAAATAGCACAAGTAACAAAAACTGAGGGTAATGCTACTCAGTGCCAGAAGTCTAAACCTCAAAATGCATGCACTCGAGGCCCTCTTCAGTATGGAGAAAATCAATATATGTGCAGTAACAGAAACCTGGTTTAAGGCTGCAGAGAGCACCCCACCACTACCGGGCTACAAGTCATACCATACATTTCGGCCACAAAACCTGGACTGAAATACAAAAGGTGGGGGACGTATCCATATTCATCAAGGATACCCAGACTTCCAGGTTAGTGGCACAGATATCATCCACTTGTAACTAACAATGGGCAAAACTGCAATCCAAATTGTAGCTTGCTACAGATCACCCACCATGTCCCAGGACCCCCATTACGCATTTCTGGAAACACTGGGAAACATAAAGGTCCTAGCAAACACCCTGATATTGGGTGATTTCAATTAATTAACTGAGAGAACTACTCAAGTACTAACTCCCTTGCCCAACATTTCCTAGAATTTATAAACTCTAATGCCTTGGATCAACTGGTCATCACCCCCACCAGAGGTGACAACATATTGGACCTGGTCATCACCAACATGGGCGATCGGTGTTCCACACCGGAGGTCAACCCCTCGCTGGTTAGATCTGACCATAAACTAATCACTCTGGATATCCACATTCTGCCCCCACCCCACCCCACCCCCGGTCAAAGAAACCACCGTGAAAAACTTTTCAAAAGCAAACTTCACGTTACTTAAGACCGAAGAGGACAGTTTCAAAGCCTCCATGCAAAAAGGATAACGATGTCCAAGCTGCAAAATCCTTTACTAATGCACTCCACGGGCTCCTACAAGAATGCATGGATCATGCTATCCCAAGCAAATCCTGGACTCACTCTTCCAAGAAAAGGAAACCAGTCTGGTGGACCCCTGCCATAAACAAGCTATACAATAGAAGGAGGAAACTAGTACAGAAAAGAGTAAAATCCCAAGAAAGGAAGACATCCCTAATCAGTATCAGCAAGAAACTACGATCCTTCATAAAGTCATCCATGGCTAGCTTCGAAAGAAAAATTGCCAAGGACTCCAAAGATAACCACAAGGCATTTTTTAGCTGTGTCAAGAATCTAAGTGGCAATTCTCAAATCTAACAATGGGCAAAAGTTAGTACAGAATGGCACAAAATACACTGAACCGACCGACATCACCAACATCCTGGCAGACAGGTTCAGTGCAAACCTCACCCCCAAAAGGGCCCATAACCATGCCAGAAGAATGTAGTGCCCCTGAAATCACAGACACTCAGGTAAAACAGCCCTCTCCAAAACCAAAAACACAGCATCAATGGGACCAGACAGTGTCCCAGGATGCGTCCTGCACGAGCTCAAAGATGAACTAACCCCTCACCTAAACACACTGTTCAGACTCAGCCTCTCCACAGGCTACGTGCCCATAGAGTGGTGCACAGCAATGGTTATTCCGCTCCACAAAGGTGGAGCCACAACAGACCCCGGGAACTATCTCCCTATAAGCCTGACAAGCTTGGTCTGCAAGGCTATGGTGCACATCATCATGGATCTAATTAACAGAGACATTGGGAACCTCCAAACACTGGACTCTACCCAGTTCGGCTTTGTTAAGGGCAGATCATGCCTCCTAAACCTGGTGAACTTTTTTTGAGACTGTTACCAAGGGTATAGACGAGGGAAAGGTGGTCCACACAGCCTACCTAGACCTCGCAAAGGCCTTCAACACCATTCCCAATTCCGGTATTATTGACAAGCTCACCAGCCTGAACATAAACCCTACGTCACCAGATGGGTTGCCAACTGGCTCACGGACAGAACCCACATGGTAAGAGTTGCAGGAGCTAGCTCTGACTCTAAACCGCTTACAAGTGGCATTCCCCAGGGCTCAGTCCTAGGACCCCTCCTGTTTGGCATATACTTCTCAGAGGTACAGGCAAGCAAAGGAGGACTGTGGCTGACCAAGTTCACAGATGACTGCAAGCTAGGGGCTATAATTGACTCTCCGGCTGACACAGACATCCTCCAAAAGGGTTTCACTGAGACAGATACCTGGTGTCAAAACCATGGCCTCAAGCTAAATGCCAATAAGTGCATAGTCATCCCCTTTTGAAAAAACATAGTACCCACAAATTACCACATGGGTGGTAGCCCCCTAAATATGGAAGACGTCATAACAGATCTGGGGACCCAAGTAGTTAGTAACCTCTCCGTTGACAATCACATAGCCAAAGTGGTTAGAAAATCCTTCTATGTGGCCCACCTAATCACAAAAGGGTTTGCATCCAGATCAAAGGAGGTCATTTTGCCCATCTACGCATCACTCATCAGACCCATCATAGAGTACAACACCCCATTTGGGATGTACCTTACAAGACACCTGCAACAGCTGGAAAGACCACAGAAGTACCTCAGCAAGTGGATCACTGGCCTCAAACAGATGCCCTATGCAGCTCGACTGAAGAAACTCCAGCTGTACTCTGTTGCATACCACCTACTCAGAGGTGATTTCTGCCCGACATACACGGCCATGTCCATCCCAGAATTGATGGACATGCTCCACCTAAAGAAAACCATATCCACTCGAGCCACACTCTCCAGGGATCTAAACCTCACCACAACAATAAATAGGACATGCTGGAGGGATAGATTCCTGTCCCAAAGACCTCCCATGCTCTGGAACAGGTTTCCAATCTACATTAGGCAGAGCTCCTCGCTAACCCTCTTCAAGAGAAACCTTGACGCGTGGATGGGAAACAGAAAGTATACCCCGGGGATCACTTCAATGGCTCTGCTGGAGAGAGGCACAGGGAACTAATCTAAGGGGGTGGCGAAAGCCAACACTTTCCGGCTAGGCATATAAATGCTTTTGGGCAGATAGCCTAGTACCTACCTATGATACTAAGAACAGAGACAAGGTTTAGGATGGTTTGCATAGTTTTTTTTTTTTATGATTTAAAACCTTTGATTTTTTTTTTTAATGAGAAAGCATTGTGATCATTCCAGTTGTGACAAGTGTTTGGACAGATACACATACTCCGTGATCGGCCAAATGAGTTCTGAGTACATTGGAACAGTTATTTCCCTGGATCTGGACATCATACCTTTAGTTAAAAGCTGTGCAATGAAAAACAGACTTCCTTACAATAGTGGATATGTGGCGATTGAACAACAGCCCATTTTTACATAGGTTCCCATGTCTAACTGCCAAATCAATTTTCATAGGTTCATAGGAAGATACTAGGCTATTGGCCCAGAGGCCCTTATAAGCCTAGCCAAGAATTTCACCCATGTTACCAGAAAGTCAGCACTTGTTTTCCCTGTCCAGCAGGGACACAGATGAGATCCAGGGGTATATTTTCTGTTTCCCATCCAGTCATCCAGGTTCCTCTTAAAGAGGGCTAGTGAGGTACTCTACTTGACATGGAGAGGAAGTTTATTCCACAGATGGGGGGAGTCTTTGGGACACAAATCTATTCCACCAAGTTCTATTAATGTCACAGACCAGGTTGAGACCTTGCATGCGGTTTGCATGAGTGGAGTTTGACTTATGGATATGCAACTACTTCATCAAGGCTGAGTCTGAGATTGCCTTGTATGCCAGACATAGATCACTGCTGAGCAGTCAGTATGAGACTGAGTAGAAGGACAGGGCTTTTAGCCTATCTGTATAGGATAGGTGTTTGAGACCCTGGATTTTCCTGGTCAGGAACCTCTGTGGTCTCTCCAACTGCTGCATGTGTTTGGCAAAGTACATGCTGAAGGGGGCATTCTGCTCGATAATGGGTCTGATAAGGGATGTTATGACCTCCTTGTTCCTGGATGAAATACCCTTACGTATGAGGTGTGCCATGTAGAAAGCCTTCTGTACAATGGAGGCAACATGGTGGTCAAAAGTCAGTTTGCTGTTAACCTGGGTGCCCAAGTCCCTCACGACTGATTACGTGCTTAGTATGTTGTTATTAATGTGATAATTAGTGGAGACACCATTTTCCAAAAAGGGGTAATGAGGCATTTATTGGCATTCAGTTTGAGACCATGGTTCTGCCATCCGTCATTAGTTTGGGTAAGGCCCTCTTTGAGCATGTTCACATCACTAGGGGAATTTAAGACCACGACCAGCTTGCAGTCATCTGCAAACCTGGTCAGCCACAGACCACTGGTTTTGATTTGCACCTCAGAAAAGTATATCCCAAACAGTAGAGGCCCCAAGACCGATCCTTGGGATACACCGCTTGTTATGGGTCTACTACTAGAGGTTGCTTTCCCTATTTTGACTGAGTGGATTCTATCAGTGAGCCAGTTAACTACCCATCTGGTAACATACGGGTTGATGCCTAGCTGGGAGAGTTTATTTATTATGCCAGAGTAGGGAATAGTGTCTAAGGCTTTGGCTATGTTAAGGTAGGCAGTGTGCACTGTCTTCTCCTCAACTATGGCTTTGGTGACTGTTTCGAAGAAGGTGACTGAGTTTAACAGGCATGATATTTATTTCCCATACTGTTTTGGATACACAGTGGATATTTATGCTCATATCTGTATCTGCTATGCTATTTAGGTCCATCTGACTATACTTGTACAGCCCCTATTACCTGTTTCAATTCCTGTACATGGAATTTTTCCATGTACACTACGGACACTGACACGGGGTCTACAAGGCTGCCTATCTGCTTGTTGGATTGCTCTAGCTCCCTCATTTGCATGAAAATCACCTGCTTATGAGGTGATTTGTATGACACAGATACTTCCGTGTTGGCATGTGCATGCATGCTGTCCAGCTCTCTTTACTGGATCACGTATCTGCTTACTTTCGTGTAAGCAGCATGCCACAATGCCTACATGGAAAAAAAAGTCAGTATATGCTTTATTAAATTCCCCCCTATGTGTTCTCATCATGGACCACTGTGACAACTCTACCTAACTAGACTAATGGACAGTAATGTCACTAAGAACCTGAATGTGTACACCTGTAGAGCATATGTGCAGAAATCCTTATCAGGAAGTCACAGTTAAACACTCACATTTCCTGGACCTTAGTTTAATCTCAAACAAGACTGGAGTAGTCTAACTGTACACAAAGTAAAAATGCATACATGCATATACAAGCAAGTAGTCAGCTAAATCCATCCCATTAAGAAACAAACTGACCAACCATGATGTATTCAGTTAAAACAAATAGATTTGAAATAAAAATAAATAAAAAATGATGGATGATCCCATCCAAGAGTAAGTAACCACCCACACACCCATATCAAAGTTAAAATAGGAAATTTTTGAAATAAATAAATAAAATGTTACAACCCATTACTGCTTAGTAAAAACAAATTCAGCAGAAGTATGCAAAATACATAATTTGTACCCATTTATTCCTCACTATGCACCCACAGAACATGAGCCGAAACCACTGACTTAACACAGCATTACAATCTCTCAAAAATAAAAAAAGTTGCACTTAGCTGTAATACACAACGCCTATCTGGTGTAATTATGGGTCAGACAGCCTGCTGGTAGTCTTCCTCTACAAAGAGGACAATTTCAAAATAATTCCTTCAACACATTAGCCATGTAGCCAACATCCATGTAACAAGGCATGGCTCAACAGGACTATTTCTCCTTTTACCAGAGAAAAGATTGCAAGAAACTCTCCTCCAGCTTTTCATTCTGTGTTCTGAGCTGAGCCAAAAAATCCTGCAGGAAGTTCAAAGCATGTCATACCTCCTACAGAGCCATACCCTACCTGTAATGGCTTCTGTGACACTTTTCATAAGTTGAAATTACAGTCCTTTAATTGTGAAATATTGATAGAATTGGAATCCGTCAGACCTGAGGAATGAATCAGTCTCCACCACCTCATTAATGTGAATGGGGACATTTTCTCCTCTTTCAGTGTCTCATTGAGATGAATGGCAAAGTTTTTAGCTGCCTTCACACCTACTGTGATATTGTCTTTGCCAGAGAAGTTTAGTTTCAACAGAAGATTCAAGTGATTAATGAACTCCAACACTTGGCTAAGAATACTGAGACCACATTTATAGTAAATGTCTTAAAAACTCAAATACTATGACTTTCCTTACCACATGGTGTAATGTTGTTGTTGTTGTGTCTTTCGGCTTTTCCCGGTTAGGGGTTGCCACAGCGGAACTCCGGTACGCTAATGATTGGCAGTAGATTTTTACGTGCCGAGTTTCCAGCTCTGACGCACAACCTTCAAAGAAGGTACGCCCATTCACGCATGTCTTCACACAGAAGATGCTCTAGCTGAGAATCGAATAGGACAACGTTTTACTGTGAGGCGACAACGCTACCGCAGCACCACCATAACATTTTATGAAAATCGTTATAGTAATTATACAATGTTAGTGAAAATGTGTTCGGCCTCACAGAGCGGTTCCCAGTGGGAGTGGGTGTACACCAGGGTTCAGCTCTGAGCCCACTGCTGTTCATACTGGTGATGGACTACATTAGCAAACAGGTTGGAGGGGACAGATCAACAAAGCTGACATATGCAGACGATGTGGCAATACAGGCAGACTCTGAGCTAGATCTTCAGCAAAGGATAGGAGAGTGGAATGCAAATCTGAAGAAACATGGGATGAAACTAAGCACAGATAAGATGGTGGCAATGGCAGCAAATTGGGGAAATCAGAAGCTCAGAATAGAGATGACTTCTGTGGCTCTGCTCGACCAGGGGTACAGGAAAATAATTTTCTTGGGTGGTGATAGCCAGGGTACCTTTTTGGCTAGGCTTAAATGGGCCCTAGGGCCAATAGCCTAGTACCTACCTATGAAGAGGAGATAGTGGAACTGGTAAACAGCTTCAAGTACGTGGGAGGGGTGGTTGAGAAGAAGGGCAGTCTAAATGAAGAGGTCAAAGCTAGAATCAGAGGGGCTGCAGACAACTGGCATAGAGTATCAGGTGTAGTCTATGACAGAAGAATGCCAAAGAAGCTGAAAATTAATGTGTATAAGACAGTGCTGTGACCAGTACTACTGTATGGTACAGAAACCTGGGCAGTGAAGGCAGAACAGTTGAAGAAGTTAGAGGTAATGGAAATGAAGTGCCTGGGAAAGGTGGTAGGATGCACACTGTGGGACAGACGAAGAAATGAGGATATAAGAGCAGAAGCCAAAGTCGCTCCAATTGCATAAAAGATCAAAGAGAACAGATTTCAGTGTTTTGGGCACGTGCAGGAAAGCAGAAGAGGGTGTTGTCCATGTGTAGGTAAAAGAGGAGTTATGCTTTCTGAAGAATATGATTATATATTTATTGGCACTGAGTTTTAGTCCATGGTTTTGACTATTTGTTTGGACAGACCCTCTTATAGGATCCTGGTGTCCTTTGGGGAAGTTTATAATGGCACCAAGTTTGCAGTCATCTCCGGACTTGATCAGCCACAAACCCTTAACATTAGCAGTGATCTCCAAGAAGTAAATGACAAAGGAGGGTGGCCCAAGGACTGAACCCTGGAGAACTATATTAGTGACCGGTCTTTTGGAGTAGGTCGAGCTGCTCACCCTTACCTCCTGGGTACTGTTTATCAGTTAATTTGCTGTCCAGAGTTACGAGTTACATAGCAGTTAATATTTAGCTGGGTGTTTATTTATGATGCCCAAGAGCTGGGTAGTTTTTTCTACCTTTACAAGGTCTAGATGTGCATTGTGCACTGATTTGACCTCCGCCATTGCCGTAGTAACTTTTGTGAAGAAATTGACCAGGTTAAGTAGGCAAGACCTGCCCTTGATTAATATTGACTAGTTTGGCTTTAGAGTCTGTAGGTTACCTGTATCCCTGTTGAATAGTTTAATAATCCTTTCCATCACCTTACATATGAACCTGGTCAGGCTTATGGATCTGTAATTACCTGGGTCCATTGAAGCCCCAGCTTTTTGCAAGGGGGTAACAGTTGGTATCTTCCATTCATCCAGCACAAAGCCTGTTTTGAGGCTAATATAGAGAAGTGTTTGGTGTGTGTGTTGTGTGTGTGTGTGTTGTGTGTGTTGTGTGTGTTGTGTGTGTTGTGTGTGTTGTGTGTGTTGTGTGTGTGTGTGTGTGTGTGTGTGTGTGTGTGTGTTGTGTGTGTTTTCAGGCTAGTCAGTAGGCACCGTGGTATGTTAGCCAGTTCCACAGATGTAGTGTTCTTGGCCTTAAATAGTGCCTTGAGAATATGTTCTTGGGAGATTTGAGGAGGATTGTAGATGCAGGTATTTGATCTGCGAATACTAGAGGGGAGAGTGAAGTTAATTTCCACTGTTGCTGTAATACTTAACTACGTTGTGTCTGCTAGTTTACATGACTGTAGTATCTAGAGTGTGTAGTTTCCCTGCACTTGAGCTCTAAAACCAGCATTTTTACATTAAGAAGGTTTTCTGACAGCACTCTTGTGGCAGAAGTGTGCTGTAGCAAATCTGTCTGAGTTGGGGGCTGCTGGCTGAAAGCTTATTGTGTTTCCCTGATTGGTCTGCAGGCCTTGCTGTTGTAAAACTTGTTTTTCTGATTCTGTATAAGCCCAATGTTTGTGCTACGTTGCTCTCTGTGCAGTGGCAGTTAGCAGTGCCCTGCATCGATGCAAATGCTATCAAGTTAAAATTTCCCTTAGAATATCTCTGCAACCTTCTCCAATCCCCCTGTTGCTCAAGAAGCATCTGAGTTACATGCAGAGCAGCATCAGCTTGTTGGATAGCTGGAGGTCACACTGAGTATAGCACCATTTCTTCGTCTGTGTGCTGTCATTCTAGTCCATTTAAATCTATCCACTCATCTCCCCAGTTAAATCTATAGTAAAAAACTGAAACCATGTATAGGCAGTTCATGTATACTGACAACCACTTAAACCTAAAACAAATAGTATGTGAGAGATGTAGTTACACTGTGAAAACTGAGACATGACTTTCGCATACTGATAAATCAAATGACAGGTTGATAGCACATGCTGATCATGTCCTTTACTAAATAAGGTCTCAACATATAACCTACATATGCTGAGATACTCACAAGTAACTTACCAAAACCTCCGAGATATCCTGTATGCTGCCCTCAGAAATCACATGCAGACAAAACAAAGTCAACACCAACCACTACACACAAAAATGCACATATTAGTGCTTCCACACGTAAGCCCCTAAATCAAAACACCACACGTTCAAACATCTTGGTCATAGGAGAACCCATCATGAGACAGACGGACCTCCTCTTCAGCAGGTTGAATAAAGAGAAGATTACAGTCAGTTGCCTGTCAGGGGCCAGAATTTACCAAATCAGGCAGCCACTCAAGTCACTCAACCACGAGTACCAGTATGACTCAGTCATAGTCCATGTGGGTGTGAATGTCCTAAGACGTATGTCTGGACCTCTCTGAATACATTTCACAGGCTGGTATGAGCCTCGCATTGAGCAGCATTCTATGGTCACTACGAATGACACCACAATGCAAACAGAAAATGACAGACTTCAGTAATTGGCTTAGCTACTGGTGTCATTCCAAGGGGATCCAGTATTTGTCAGCCTAGGATGACATGATCGACAGACCATGCTGCTTTACAGGAGATGGTCTGCACCAATTGCTGCTAGACGTTTGAATACTGGCCAAGGCATTAGCCACCCCCATAGTGCATTTTTTATGCAGTGCCAAACCAACAGACCTACCAATGTAGTAAAATTTTCTAATGCCAAGCTGAAGGAGCTACTGCTCAATGTTAGGAGTCTTAACAAGAAACTGCACTCCCTGGAAGCTCTCCTTGCCCTGGAGAATGCAGACGTCTGTGCAGTTACAGAAACATGGTTCAAGGCTGCATAAAGCACCTTGGCAGTACAAGGTTACAGTGACTATCACACATTCATTCCTCCTTCTGAAAAGGAAAAAAATGAAACGAGGAAGGGTTTCCATTTATATAACAAAATAAAAAAATCCCACCTCAAGATTGGTCAAGTAGAATGACTCGCTTGAGCTACTCCCTCTCCAACTTAACCACAGGCAACCCCCCTATCGTATCATCTCTAGCTACATGTCCCCAGCCGTAAAAATGTGAAAACAAGGAATGTGCCCTCGGCATGGATGAAAAGAGAAGACTTGCTTGATTTAATGTACATGGATAGATGTATTAAGATCAATGAGAAAAATAGACTGCAGAAGGTCAGTAAAACCCAAAAAGTCAGAAGTTTGATAAAACAAATTAATGTAGTAATTAGGACTCTCCATAGCGATCCATGTTGATATAACAGAAACAAACATGATGTATAACTGTGCAGCTAAATTAATAACTGATAAAGGTCTACCACAAGAACATAGGGTAGTGAGGGAAAGGAAGGGGCAAAACCGAATACCATCATGGAAATATCGAATAGAGAAAACTATAAAGCAATTAAGACAAGAAGTGTCACTCTTAGACTATAGAAGAAGCAATAGATCAACAAAAATACTAAGAAAGATAGATGTGATTAAAGCAATGCGCAGTATTAGAACAGACCAGGCTCTGTCATGCACTATCGCAAATAAACTAAAAATTTCAGCACAAGTGGAAAAACTTGGAAGATACAGATAAATATAAAGGAAAAGTACAAAAATAAGCAATTTATTGATGACGCAAAAAGGTTTTATAGAGAATTGGGAAATAAGGTAAAAGGAATTGAAAGACCGCCAAAAAAGTGGAAGTAGATACATTTTGGAGAAATATCTATGAAGATCTTGTAGAGCATAACAGAGATGGTAAATGGTTAGAAGAAGTATAACAAAGAATAAGAAGTTCAAAGGTACAGGATATGAAATGAGATGAAGTAACAGCCAGAGAGATTAAAACAAAGTTAAGAAAAGCCTCTAATTGGAAAACGCCAGGCCCAGATGCAGTACCTAACGTTTAGCTAAAAGTATTAACATCTTTGCACAAAGATTTAGCCATGAGTAAGTACTATTTATATGCGCACCCCAAGTAGACACCAACCTGGCTAACAACAGGCAAAACGATGCTCCAACTTAAGAGTGAACCTGCAAGCTACCCTGAAAGTGATAGACCATTAACTTGCCTTCCGATGACGTATAAACTATACATGGGAATTGATGTTGACAAGGTTTATAGTAATTTAGAAGAAAACTCCAATTATTACAGTAGAATAAAAGGGCAATAAAAGAAAGTCACATGGAACAAAGGATCATTTGTTGTTAGTCATACTGGAGAACTGTAAAAAGGGGTACACTCTATGTATGGCATGGATTGACTATAAAAAAGCAGTTGATAGTATCCCACATTCATGGATAAGAGAGTGCTTAAAAATGTATACGATGCACCCTACACTGATTGACTACATTACAGTGGCAGACCACTTTGCAATTAAGCCATGATAAAGGACAGATTATTATCCCAGGGATAGAAATTCAAAGGGGGAATTTCCAGGGGGACTCTCTGTCACCATTGCTAGCTGTTTACTTAACAACTTAGGCCATTGATACAAGTTGGTTCCTAAAAAAACAACAAAGTGTAAAGACTTCCTGTCTTCTCTTTGTCGATTTAAAGCTGTATAGCTCGTCAGATGAGGAACTGAAAGCACAGCTGCAGGTTGTCAAAACTTTTTCAGATGATATAAAAATGACATTTGGTCTTGATAAATGTGCAAAAGCAACATTTAAAGCAGGAAAACTGCAGCAGCAGGAAAACATCCATTTGGGACATGAATGTGATATAAAAGAACTTGAACAAGAGGGAGTGTATAAATATTTGGGAATTGATGAAGGATCAACAATAAAACATGAACAAATGCGAATAAAACTTAGTATGGAATACTTTAGAAGACAAATTAATTCTGAAAACAGCATTGACATCTAGGAACAAAATCCAAACTATAAGCCAATTTGCTCTTCCTGTCCTAACTTACAGTTTTGGAGTTATTGACTGGCCCCAAAACATGTTGGATAGATTAGCTAGAAAAACAAGAAGGATGCTTCATGCTTACCAAATGATTTATAAAAATCAGTGTATATCAAGATTATATATTTCCCATTCTGAAGGAGGGATGGGCCTCCTTGAAATTGATTACATGTATAGATCTGCAATTGTGGGATTCCACACATATCTGCTGACCTCGCAAGACCCAAATGTAGTGAAAACTTTGAAACATGAGGAGAATAAATCTAAGATAACTTCTCTGCTTAATTTAGCAGAAGCATATCGGTGTGAATCAGGAATGGAAATCAAACCAGAAGTAGATAAAAATCAAGCAGCAAGTGAATGTGATAAAAAAACAAAAGAAAGAATATAAGGTAAAGGACCAGATGAGAAGGCAAGAAATGCAGAAAAAGTATAAATATAGTTGCAAGTATAGAAAACTTCTGGAAGAAACTCGTGTTGATCAGGAACGAATGCAGGAATGGTTAAGGAGAGGAGAATTCAAACCTAGAGATGAAAGGTTAATATTGGCAACCCAAGATAGTGGGCTACGTACATGCTGGTTTATAAAGTCCATTGAACATGTGAGAGAAACAGACAAATGTAGGTTTTGTAAAACCGAATTGGAAACAGTCGCACACCTTGTTGCGACATGCTAATCGCAGAAGGACTGTATACCGAAAGGCATAATAATGTGGCAAGATTGTTGCACTGGGAATTGTGCAAACATTATGGTACTGAAGTGGGTGAAAAACACTGGAAACATGACCCACAAAGCATCATAGAAAATGATTAAGTTTATACCACATGGGATCACCCATTACCAACAGTTCAAAAGATATGTGCTAGAAAACCAGATATAGTGGTCCAAAAAAAGAAGACAAAAGTAGCATTGATCATTGAACTCTCCACACCCAGTGACTTGCATACAGAGAGACACAGAGTTATAAAATATCAGGATCTGCAAGCAGAAATGAGAGCAATGTGGAAGAAAGATACCCATACAGTTCCAATAGTAGTAGGAGCAATGGGTCTTATAAAAAATAATCTACAGTCATATTTAGGTACATTACCAATCCACGTAACTTCGTACAAATTGCAGAAGGAGGCATTACTGGGCACATTGCGGGAGCTGCGACGAGCACTTTTGGCACACATCAAAGATTGAAACAATACTAATTTCATGAACTTTAACCAGATTTTGACTTAGGAATGGGGTCTGGCATGTTATTAGAAACTCAAAAGATTTGGAGAAATTAAAAAACATGAACACCACTCTGCATGCCTGAAGTTACTAGAAGTACTTACCTTCAGTCCAAACATTACTCATGGGCAATTTTAACTACCTCTCCATAAACTGGGAAACATACATGACAATTAACATGCATGCTCAGAGATTCCAGTACTTTTTCACTTTTTCAGTGCAAATGATCTGGAACAGCTGGTTTGCACTCCCACTAGAGGCTCAAATATCCTTGATATAGTACTCACAAACATGGAGGAGCATTTCACCCCCTCCAGTGTAATGTCCTCACTGGTAAGATTGGATCATAACTCAGTCTCCTTTGAAATAAATGTAACTGTAGTACCACTGTCAAACCCTAAAACCCTAAATTCTTCCAAGGCAGATTACCTCTTGTAAAGTGATAGCATAGATAATTTAAAAACTCTCCCTATCCCTGAAAACACAGAGGCCTATGTAGAAGTATGCAAAAATGCTGTGTACAACTGCATAAAAACAGCAGTACCTGACCAAACTAAACCCAGGTCTAGCCAGAAAAACAAGCCACCCTGGTGGATCCCTGACATAAATAGACTAAGTGGGAGGGAGCACAACAGAGAAAAAAAAATCCCTCATAAGTCTTGGCAGGCAAGTCAGGGAACTAGTCAAGTGCTTAAAAGCTGAATACTAGACTAAAATGGCCTCCCAAGTAAAGGATAACCATAAAGCATTTTAGTTATATCAGAAATCTTAAGGGAAACACTCAATGTGCTGATGTGGCTGTAGATGGCACTCTCTATACTTAGACAGAAGTAGCTGCAAACCTGCTGGCCGATAAATTCAGCTCATATTTTTCAACCTCTCATCACCTCCAGTCACTCCCATGAAATACCCTCTAACATTGCTTTGTCTTTTACCACAAAAGAACAGGTCATCTCTGTGCTCTCTAAAGCTAGAAACACAGCATCAATGGGCTCCGATGGAATACAAGGGTGCCTGTTAAATAGCTTGAAACATGACCTAACAGACCCACTCGGATCTGTATTTAACCACAGTCTCCAGACAGGCTTTTTCCCAGTAGAGTGGAGGACAGCAGCAGTCATCCCACTGCACAAGGAGGGTTCATCAACTAACCCAGCAAACTACAAACCCATAAGAAGTTTGACTGGCCTTTATATGCAAAACTTTGAAAAAGGATGGTCATGAACCTGATTACCGATGACATAGGAAATCTCCAGACACTAGGCCCAACCCAGTTTGGCTTCATCAAGGGCAGGTCCTACCTGCTCAGTCTGGTGAACTTCTTTGAGAAGGTCACCAAGGCTATGGATAAGGGTAAGATTATGCATACTGCTTACCTTGACCTGGGCAAAGCATATGACACAATACCCCACTCAAGTAGTGTATATAAACTCACAAAATGGATAAGGGTAAGATTATGCATACTGCTTACCTTGACCTGGGCAAAGCATATGACACAATACCCCACTCAAGTAGTGTATATAAACTCACAAAATTGCCATAAACCTCTATGTTGCCAGATGGATAGCCAAATGGCTCATGGATAAGACACATGTTATTAAAGTGGGGGAATCCACATCTAGCAAGAGGTCAGTCACCATTGGAGTAAAACACGGCTCAGTGCTGGGGCCCCCTCCTGTTTGAAAGGTACTTCTCAGATGTCAAGGCAGGTGGCCTTTGGCTGATCGAATTTTCTGATGACTGTAAGTTGGGGGCAGCCACTGACTTCCCAAATGATGTTGCTATTTTACAAAAAGGGATGGCACATACTAATGATTGGTGTCAGAGCCATGGCTTCAAACTAAATGCAAATAGGTGCATAGTAATACCCTTTGAGAAATCAGATACTGCAAATTACAGCATTGATAGCAGCCCTCTAACAGTGGACCCAGTGGTGAGAGATCTGAGTACTTGGATAGATAGTAATCTGAGTTTTGACCACCATGTATCCATGGTGATGAGGAAGTCCTTCTATGTAGCTCAGCTTATAAGCAAAGGCATGGCATGAAGATTTAAGGATGTCATAGTATCAGTAATGAATATTGAGTACAATGCACTCTTTGGTTTATACTGTGAAAAAATACAAGATATGACCATTTAAAACCCCTATCTCTGTATTCAGTTTCCTAGCAATTACTGAGGTGTGATCTATGCCTGACCTACAAGGCAGTCTCACATAGCCCTGATGCAAAACTAACTGCACAAGTGTTACATGCTCCAAAGGTATAAACCTGACCTCTGACCTGAATAGCCCATGCTGGAGAGCAGATGTGTGTCCCAGAGATTGGGCTTCCTGTTCACATCAAGCAGAACCCTTCCCTGACCATCTCCAATTGCAGTCTGAACCAATGGATGGGAAGTCTGAAATACACTCCTTGGATAGTGCCCATGTCCTGTGTGGATAGAGGTGACTGTAAAAATTGTCAAAAACTTGCTTATCATCTTTTCCCTAGGGATAGAAAATGGGGTAAAACTGGGTAGGCTTGTAATGGCTCTAGAGCCATTAGCCTAGTAATCTCCTATGAACCTTTTGAATTTGTCATCCAGTAGATTGGCTGTGTCCCCTGGGTCCACATATGTGATATTTACTGTAAACTTTATTTTTTTAATGCTGGGTATCTTTTTTCTAAGATTTATAAGATAACTAATGAATGCTTTGTGGTTATCTTTCATCTGGATTGCTTTTTTTCCTCTTGTCTGGCTTTGGTTGGTTTCATCTTGAAAGTTTAAATTTGTTTTTGCTGGTACTGATTTTTCTTGTTTTATTATAGAATCTTTTTATATTGGGTTTCCACCATATGGGTTTATTTTTGAGAGAGAAAAAAGATTAGGAATAAGGATAACTGTTCAGAATGTCAGGTCCTGGCCACTACTAAGTTAGCAAAACCTGGCAAATATCCTCTTTCTACAGGAAAAAAACAGCCCATTTAAAGGTTTAAGCATATCTTTATTGAACAATGGATGAGTGTTCTTGTGTTACCAAACGGTCATTAAATAGAAGGTTGATTCAGGCTTATTATGCCCTGTGCACAGTGTAGTCAAAAAACAACTCTACTTGATGGCCAAGAACACTCAACCATTTGTTGAATAAAGATATGCTTAAACCATTAACTGGACTGTTTTTTTCCCTCTGGAAAGTGGACTTTATTTGCTAAGTTAGCTGCTGCTAGAATCTGACATTCTGATTCCTAATTTTTCACTATGTCCTCCCGGCTGTTTGAAGCTGCAGGTTGGGATACCAGATCATTGCCTCTATTTTTGAAGGGGACAGATGTGTCTATGCAACTATTTACATGGGCATTAGCAGTAAAGTATTCTGTAGAATGGAAGTTTTGACATAGGTTTATTAGCGGGACCTGATCCTCAGCGTATGCCTTGTGCCGAACGTAGTCAAAAAAACAACTCTTCTTAGATGTATGCACACAAGATAATTTACGCTAGTTTACATGGAGGCTGAGAATTGCATGGTGATTATTTCTTTAACATTCTTCACAATCAAATCTAAATCTTGCCTGTGATATAAATAGAACTTGCTGGAAGAGACCGGTACGTATCCCAGAGACAACCCTTTCTGTGTACAGACTTGCCATCCATGTTAAATAGAGTGCCTACCTAGCCTAATTCAAGTCCAACTTGGACAACTGGATGGGGAGCTGGAAATTCATGACCAGCAAACCGTGAGGACCAAAATAAAGTATTTAAAGTGTATCAAACAGACCGGTTTCGTCTTGTATACAACACAAAGCCTTTATCAATGTGATGGACATTGATAAAGGCTTTGTGTTATATACAAGCCGAAACCGGTCTGTTTGATACACTTTAAATACTTTATTTTGGTCCCCACGGTTTGCTGGTCATATATTTGGTTTACAGTAGTGTTTTAGGACCCTGCAGATGCCTTACTTACTGAGGCTTTCTTTGGGACTGTGAGTTGGAAATTCATCCCTGGTTTGGCACTTATGTCTCTAATAGACACAAGCAGCCTGTAAAATGGTCCATCTTCCAGGCCCCTGCTTGTAAATGTTTTATCTCCCAAGCTCCTGCTTACATTTCCAAGGGTACCAGGACTTGTCAGAGATTTGGTATGCATGGCTTGGGTCAAGAAGACCCCTGTGGTTATTAGCCTAGTACAAACCTATGAACCTACAAGTGTGTTTGTGCTTTCAGTTTGTAACATGACAGGGTTGCACATAATGTTTTGTTCAGAAGCAGACTTTATTTACAGATGTGCTTTTTGTATTAGCAAGCAGTTATCTTCTTAGAAGATGCACTTTTGAAATTAAATGCTCATGCTGCTTCATGTAAGTAATTGCCATTCAGGTATATAGTTGTCAGTGATATGTTCAGAGAATAGCACTGTGAAGGGGGCGTGGCTTGTCAACAGTTTAAGGGAGTAGACAGACAGCAATGTGCTGATGTGGGTGTGGCTTGCTGGGGAACAGTAATCTAGGAGTTGTGAGTTTGTCTTTTTAGCTTTTCCCAGTTAGGGGTCACCACAGTGGAACTCCAGTCCGCTAATGATTGGCAATCGATTTTTATGGTGCCGAGTTGCCAGCCAGATGCCCAACCTTCAACGAAGGAACGCCCATTCACGCATCTCTTTTGGAGGCCACTCGATCGCGGGGAGGACATGCAGACTCCACACAGAAGGCACTCCAACCGAGAATCAGACAAGACAACCTCTTGCTGTGAAGCAACAACGCTATCGCTGTACCACCGCAGGTTTTTAAATGCAGGATGTTACTAACAGGTCAAATTTTATGCAAGTGATCCTTGAGTTAGATAACACACAAGCTGTAAAAACCAGTTATACCAACTGAAGACACGGCAGAAAATAGGGGGTGGGGACAGTTTCAGCAGAGATCTAAGTAACAACTAATAGTACAAACTCTAAAACAAAAAAAATATACGCAGCTCTGTATATTTGCAGATCAGTCTCTCAGAACAGAGATACAACAGTTTCAACAGAGATCTAAACAACAACTAATAAACTCTATAACCAAAAAAATATACTCAGCTATGTATATTTGCAGGCAGTCTGGAAGGCAGTCTCTCAGAACACAGGGTCCAACAATTAAATGCAGGCTGTTACTAACAGGTCAAATTTTATGCAAGTGATCCTTGAGTTAGATAACACACAAGCTGTAAAAACCAGTTATACCAACTGAAGACACGGCAGAAAATGGGGGGGGGGCAGTTTCAACAGAGATCTAAGCAACAACTAACAGTACAAACTCTAAAACCAAAAAATATACTCAGCTCTGAATATTTGCAGATCAGTCTCTCAGAACAGGGAGACAACAGTTTCAACAGAGATCTAAACAACAATTAACAAACTCTATAACCAAAAAAAATATACTCAGCTCTGTATATTTGCAGATAGTCTGGAAGGCAGTCTCTCAGAACACAGGTTGCAGCAATTAAATGCAGGCTGTTACTAACAGGACAAATTTTATGCAAGTGATCCTTGAGTTAGATAACACAAGCAGTAAAAAACAGTTATACCAACTGAAGACACGGCAGAAAATGGGGGGGGGGGGCAGTTTCAACAGAGATCTAAGCAACAACTAACAGTACAAACTCTAAAACCAAAAAAATTTACTCGGCTTTGTATATTTGCAGATCAGTCTCTCAGAACAGGGAGACAACAGTTTCAACAGAGATCTAAGCAACAATTAACAAACTCTATAACCAAAAAATATATACTCAGCTCTGTATATTTGCAGATAGTCTGGAAGGCAGTCTCTCAGAACACAGGTTCCAGCAATTAAATGCAGGCTGTTACTTGTGAGTACACATTTGAAAATCGTGGCTACACCCCTGGTTGCAAACACTTAGTAAATTTGTTTTACATCTGAATAAATGTGTCATCACAAGGAGAAAGTGCTTATCGGGCTGTTTAATTGTTGATGATTGCTACCTGCTGCTGCATTTCCTAGAAGTTCTTTAAATATATTACTAGCTGTAGAAAATTTAATAATAGTACTATGCTACTTTTGAATAAAGAATAATGTTTATCTGTAAGAAAACATTTTTTGGATTACTTGGCTAGATTCTAGTAATTGCCAGGAGATTTAGGTGCAGCGGTAGCGTTGTCGCCTCACAGCAAGAGGTTCTCCCGTTCGATTCTCGGCTGGAGCGCCTTCTGTGTGGAGTCTGCATGTCCTCCCCGCGGTCGAGTGGCGTTCGAAAGACGTGTTAATGGACGTGCCTTTGTTGAAGGTTGGGCATCGGGCTGGCACCATAAAATCGACTGCCAATCATTAGCGGACCGGAGTTCCGCTGTGGCGACCCCTAACCGGGAAAAGCAGAAAGAAAACAACAACATATCAACCATTCACCCCTTCGTCTTTTTTATTGTTAAGAACAGCAGTAGTTGTTGTTATACTCTGTCATCTATTAATACTATTTTGCTCAGTGAATGAAGTTTCAGCTAATACCTCCAAAATGTATTGCTTATCTCATTTAGTTGTGTGTGTTACTATCTCTTTGTGTCTGTCTGGGTTTGTGTTTAACATGTATTTTGTAAGTTTGGAATAGCCTATAAAAAGTCAGGTTTATTACTTCAGAGAGAAACAAAAAAAAAGCCCATGTCACTCCATAAAGCTGTTTATAATATTGTTCACATTACTTTGCCAGCAAGTGTTCAGTCCCCAGAAGTGTCTTCACCAACCTTATATTACACAGTTTGTCTGTCACAGCCCTTTCAACAAGAAGACTGTATGTAATTAGCCTACAGCATTAGGCCTCAAACAGGCCTTTGTTTTAGCTTTGCACCAAAGAAAACTCCCCACCATTAAATTACTAAAAGCCCAGAATGGGCAAACAAACTACATGATTCTTGAATCTTTGGTCTAGCTCCTGCTTACTCCATGCTTAACCTCTCACTGAGGAAATCCTAAACTCCCGATTTTTTAGCTTCAGCTTTTTTTATGTAAGTAGTAAATGGCAATCAGCTGACTAATACATTCTGTTTTTTGGCTAAAGTGCCGTGAGAATTTCTCATACACTAATCATTTTGCACACTTTTACAAGTGCATTCCATATTTTGGTACACTCAGCATTTTACAGCTGTCCCCCTTCCCAATGCGCGCGCGTACACACACACACACACACACACACACACACACACACACACACACACACACACACACACACACACACACACACACACACACTCACACACACTCACACACTCTCTCACACACACACACACACTCACACATTCTATTAGCTAGTTTAGGCTTTTGGGAATCTGTGCACTGAAAGGGTTGGAAGGATAGTATCCACTGGCATAGCTTTGTATTAGCATCTGCCTGTTTACTCAACAGTTTAACAGGGCATGGTCAGTTGCCAGGCTAGAATGTCTACCATTAAGTTCAGTGGACTTATTCATGGCCAACTGTTTGGCTAAATAATTTTTATTCAGTATTTAGTAATTTTCCTGTTGATGTGGTACTTATCAGGTAACATCTTGAGAATGTACTGGTGCCAAATCTACCCATGATGCATTCATAAGTAGAGTAAATTCCTATATCAAATCAGGAGTTATTAACACCGGTAATACAGAGGTAAACACAAAAGGGTAATCATTAGATGTGAGGGAGAGGAACGGTGTTTTTTGGAAGGACAGAGCCCCTTTTGTATTTTCCACAAAAAAGGTAGATGAGGTAGTTACTGAGGAATGGTTGCTGGTGGGATAGAAGGAGAACAGGTAGCAAGAGCAGACAGGTAAACATGGAAGGCAGACACAGACTGGAGAGGTATACATTCAGAAATTAGGAAGAACAGTAGATGGATTAGTGTATACAGAAGGCGAACGAAGGTGATGGGAAGGGTTGAATGATGAAAAAGGAATGGAGAGTAACACACACAAAGGAAAGAACACCCCAGGAATGCAGAAAGGTAGGTTTGTGTCATCTTAGGATTCCAGGCTAGCCCATGATTCAATAAAACTGCTCGGCCAGTGTTTATGGGCTGGACATTTTATTCCCCTGCATGCCAAACAGATGGGGCCTGCCTGTCATATGACTCTACCGATCATGCTAAAAGGGGTTGCACATTGCCAAGGTGGGCATCCAGTTGTTGCTATACCTCTGCAGTGACTGACCGCCACGTCTGATGCCGTGAGACTGCTAGAGACTACTCCAGTCTACCTTCAAGAGTAGAGATGTCACCTCTTTCCTAAATGGCAGACATAGAGGGCATCAGCGACCCATCTGGGTAACTGTCATCCCTAAGCTGAGATGCAGAACTAGTGGCCACTGGCAAATTAGCACCCCAGGAGATGACTATCAGAGACTGAGGTGATCATAGCTTGTCCTCCTCCTCTTCCACAGTTGGACCTGCAGAAGGACAGCACCATGGGAAGAAGTTATTACACACACACACTACAAATTGCAGTTGTACAATAGACTGACACAGCAGTCATACACACCCCACTGTTGGAAGATGTGCTCCCACCTTCTCCAGCACCCAGTCGTATTCAACTGATGCTCCTTTGCACCTGTAAAATAAAGTACTATTAAACAGACATGTACAACACCGTACATAACACAAAACAACACTACGATATCCACAAAATAAATGCTTACTGTACATTTGTGACTCGTACAACACCGTACATAACACAAAACAACACTACTATATCCACAAAATAAATGCTTACTGTACATTTGTGACTCGTACAACACCGTACATAACACAAAACAACACTACTATATCCACAAAATAAATGCTTACTGTACATTTGTGACTCGTACAACACCGTACATAACACAAAACAACACTACTATATCCACAAAATAAATGCTTACTGTACATTTGTGACTCAGTCTCCTGAACTTCTGCTTCCCATTTGTTTAGCGCTGCTTCCCTGTATGGGTGATGCCACTGCATGCTAGTGGCACCATTCAGCATAATCCTCTTCACAATGGCACAGTGGGTAGCATTGTTGCCTCAAAGCAAGAGGTTTGTTGGTTTGATTCTCAGCTGGGGAACGTTGTGTGCAGAGTCTGTACCCCTTCCTTGTGTTTGTGTGGATTTTCTTCAGGTGCTCCGGTTTCCTCCCACATTCCAAAGACATATGCAGTAGGTGGATGCATGTGTTGAATGGAAGAACAACCACGACATGGCTAGCCACCTGGCAGTGTGAATATTGGCTTTAGATGATTGTTACTGTTGAAGTGACACATTGTCCTAATGTGCAAAACATAGGAAAAAGGGTTTGTGGATTGATGGATATACTTTCTTCAAAGGGCAATCATAATGTCCAAGCAGGTGTTCCTTGAAGTGTATGTATAGGAAGGACAGGAAAATCCTACTCTCACTGGCACACCATGTAAAAACTTTGCTTTTCCCATTTGCTGAGGTGGCCATGGCCACTGGGTAGGTCCAGTTAAGAAGCTGTATGGTAGACCTGTGCACACAGATGGATATTTGTGAATCACATTCCATACAGCTTAGTGCTGCACTGTGGCAATACGCATCTAAATATGCTGTATGCAGGAGCATAGAAATCATGTGCTTTATAATCACCTTGACATGTATATCTCACTGTTGCATACACAGGTAGGGTGTAGTGCTGCTGTGTCTGAACTGCTGTTGGTCCACAGTCTGAATTCACTAGCGTAACCAATGCATTAAATGCATACCTTTACCCTGGTATAAAGTTACATCACTATTTTCCATAGTAACACTTAAGCTGTATAACTGCAGCATCCAAAATACGATTAAAACCTCTCTACATATGAAGATTTACAGAGTTAAGAAAGGAGTCCGACCTAGTAAAGTAACTCAGCAATATCTTCAAACTCTATGGTGGATATTGGGGAGAATGAGTCATGTCGTGATGCATGTATAGCTGAGAAGTCAAGACAGTGTCTAGGTACAGCACTGTGTGCTTTTGAGGTGTGGGCATAGGAAACTACGGAGATTGAATGCCTTAAGGAGTGAGGGGTCACAGGGCCATATGCAGAGGTAATACCAAAAGGGCTAGGTGATGTTGTGCAGAGAGCAGAGCAATAACTGTTTTCCATTTTAAGAACCTCAAGTCTTGCAGATTAGCTAGTTGGCTTATCTAACATAAAATTAAGATTCCAAGGAGGGACCTCCAGTTTACTTGGAGGACTGTTATGCAAAACCCTTTTCAAGAACATTTTGACATGAGGCTGCTTTGAAAGAGGGCGATCCATGAACAGACATGTTGAAATGGCCAATAAATGAACATTGATAGAGGAATAATAAGGGTCATAGGATACTAACTCACAAAAATAATGTAAAACCAGAGAACAGCTAGCCCTGAATGGGTACTGGTTGTGTTGTTGGCACCAACTAGAGAACCATTTCCGTTTGTTAATGCATGATATTCTAGTAGTAGGCTTTCTTGCTTTCATTAGTACCTGCTGCACGTTCTCAGAAAACAGGTGCCTAAAAGGAGTTCATCCAGGCAATTAACTGAAGATGACTGATGCAGGGGTGTATCTGACACCTCTGTTTTTACGTGAGTAGATCCATTCTGTGAGGAAGCTTTTCCCCCTATTTCCAAAAGAAGGGAGAACAGTTGTTGCCTAAACCAGAAGGGAGTCACCACAGTGATTATGGGGGATTCCTTCTGAATCTTCAGAAGAACCTGGATATTAGTGGAAAGGGTTGAAAGGCATACAGGAACATTCCTGTCCAAAGAAAAGAAAAGGCATCCGTCTTTCAGGCCTTCTTGCATGGAGTTGTGAAATAGAAGTTTGCCAGTTGATTGATCAGAGAGGAGGTAGAGGTCTACATCAGGGACTTCCCATAGATGGATCAAATCTTGGAAGACCCCCTGATCTAGTTTCCATTTGTGAGGGTCTGCCCTGGTCCTGCTTAGCTTGTTTGCCACAGAAGTTTACTTTGAAACTATGTAGGATGCCTATAGAGTGTGATGGCTAGTCTGCAGAGTGGGTATGACCTGGTTCCCTCTTGCTTGCTGATGTACCACATAACTGTGGTATTGTCTGTAACCACTTGATGAGGCCCCGGGGACCAAAGATGGTTCAGAGAGTTGAGTCCCTTTATCAGGGAAAGCATCTCCTTGATATTTATGTGCTTGTATCTGTCCTTGGTGTCCCATACCACTTGTACTTATATTCCTCCTGAGACTGCTCCCCAAGCCAAGTCCAGAGTATCTGTGGTGACTGCTTTGGAGCAGGGAAGGAGAAGGGAAGACCTGGATTTAAGGATATCTGTTATCTCCACCAAAGGATTTCTCTTTTGACAAATCTCAGTACTGGGATTTGATTTCTGATACTTTATGTGCAATCTTGCACCTCATAGATGCCACAAGACCCAAACTCCTGAGGTATTTCCTCGTAGTGATTGAAAAATCTGAGTGGACAACCTTGGAAGAAGAACCTTGTACTGAGGTGCCTAACTGACATCATAGGAACACAATCCTGTCAAAAACTTTTGAATGTTCTCTTAGAATCCCAGCTTGTACAAAAGATCTCTCACACAAGAGAGAGAGAGATTCCTGATATTTTGAAAAATACTCTGCAAAGATAATCAAGTTGTCTAAATATAGAAATTTGTGAATACAGTGTTGCCCTCAATGAGCTATAAGTGGAACTAGGTACTTTGTGAACACTCTTGGTGCAGTGGAGGGTAGGGCAGAAAACTGATAATGTAATCCAGATACAACCTTAAATGTCTGAAGTCTGGATGAATAGGGACATTATGATAAGCATCTTTTAAGTCTAGTGTTACAAAGAATCTTGAAAGAGGAGGAAGAGGTGACAGGTTGTGAAGTGACATCATTTTGAATTTAGGCACTATGTCAAACTGGTTTAAGAAATAAAAAAGATCCAGAACTGGTCTCCAATCATTGCCTTTCTTTGGCACTAGGAACATCCTTGAATAACAACCCTTCCCCACCTGGGAAGGAGGATCCAGTTCCATAATTCCTTGGGAGAGCATGTGATGGACAACAGGTGGAAACAACATAGTCTGATTTGCAGGATGAGGATTGACCCCCTGGAAAGAGAGGAATTTCCTCCCACTGTCATCTGTAACCTTGATGAATGATTATTGTCTGAAACAGTCAGTTGCTAAAGAGAAACATGGAGATTCAAACTTTTTGGAAGAGAAAAGGGGCCAGGGTAGGGAGGGGTTCACAATGTCTCTTGAGTAGTTATTCAGACTTGTTGGACTGTCTTTGGTTTTTGGGAGGTTTGAGACTTCTTTTTGGAACCTCTTTGCCACTTCTTCTTAAAGGACCACTACGGGCAAACAATGAAAAAACATATATTTTTTTATGTTGCCATGATTTACTGCACTTCCTAAAGCTGCTTGCAGCAAAATAAGTGCTCATTCCTAATTTTTTTTTTTTTTTTTACTCTTGTCTGTCCTCATGGGGGCAGACATTGTGATTCCTTTGGAAAGCTAAATCCGTCTCAATGCACAGACTGTGAGAGCAAATAGCCCTACCATTTGTTGTCAGACTAGACTTCCATTCACTTAGAATGGACCACCTGAAAAAAAAATGCCAAGTTTGAGAGTCTGCAGCTCATGTGTCATTGACTGGTATGACACGTACAATAATACACACATACCATCATTAAAACAAGATAAATGCAATATAAATCATATTAATATAGTTATGATTTCTAGTTTATGACCCTGTTTGTCTATGGAAACTTCTTTTTGAATTTATGTTCAATCAGTTGTATATTTGTTGTATATTATCTTGTTTAATTGTTTCTCAATATTCTAACCACTGTGCATGCTGCATCAATTGTAAAACTCTGATTTTACTCCTTTTATATTTTCTGTGCTCTTTGTACAAAATAGCTATGTTTGTATAATTTATTTTTATTATTTTTTATAATTGTTTACATGTATCTAGAGCTTTTCTCCCCCAGCCTCCGCTGAAAACGGTCATCTTGTGTCCAGTCGGACTTAGGGTTACCACCTGTCCCACTTTGAGAGGGACAGTCCCTCTTTGGGCAGTTGTGTCCTGCAAAAAATTGAAAAAAAATGGCAAATGTCCTGAGATTTTAGGACAAAATTATTTATCATATTTTATGTAATAGTTGCATAAAACAGTTATTCTTGTATCTGAAACACCTAAATGTTATAAGAAACAGAATAAGCAACTAAAATGCTACATGAATAAGCTTTTATTTAGGCAAAACAGTGAAGTTCTGTCCTTTGTACTGGCCGTGGCTATGTTTCGCCTGGAAGATCTGACATTTGTACTAAAAATGTCCCAGTTTGGGCATTTGAAAAGGTGGCAACCCTAGTCGGACTAACCTGGTAAACAAATGGAAAATAAATAAAAAATAAAATATACTAAGAAAATCAATCAATATACCAAGAAAAATCCAAAACTTAAGAAACAAAACACAGAAGGAATGAAAATATTTCCTTGATGCTGTCCTGAAAATCCCACTCACTTATTCAGATATTATGGACAAACATATATATATATTATAACGTATATAATATATTAGGCAAAACATCGTACCCAACACACTAGTCATAGGTGACTCTATAGTCAGGCACACTGATGTCCCACTTACGAGGCTAAACAAGGAGAAGGTTACTGTCAGCTGCTTGTCAGGTGACAGGATCTGCCACATACCCCATGCACTCAGGTCACTCCACAACCAAGTACAAATATGACTCTGTCATTGTCCACGTTGGTGTGAATGACCTGAGACATTTCTCCCTGGACTACATGAAAAGAATCATGGAAGAGCTCTCCGATCTTGTAGCCCAGGGAGGTATGACCCTAGCCCTGAGTAGCATTCTGCCATCGCCCAGAATGATACCGCAGTACAAGGACAAAATGATTGACTTCAACAATTGGCTAAGCTTCTGGTGTCATTCTAAGGGGATCCAGTATCTGTCTGCCTGGGACGACATGGTCGAGTCCATGATGCTTTGCCAGAGATGGCCTGCACCTGTCGCCCATGGGATTCCGGATACTGGCTAAGGCTCTTGCCGTCCCTATAGTGCCTTTTTTAGACAAGTTTCAAGTGTAACAGGAACAGGCAAGCAAAAAACTGAGGGTAATGCTACTCAGCGCTAGAAGTCTAAATCTCAAAATGCACTCACTAAAGGCACTCCTTAAAATGGAGAACATCGATACCTGTACAGTGACTGAGACCTAGTTCAAGGCTCCAAAGAGCACCCCTGCACTACCAGGCTATAACTCATACCACACTTTTCGGCCACGTAACCTGGACCGGAACACCAAAGGTGGAGGTGTGCACATATTCATTAAGGATATCCACATGTCCAGGCTAGTTGCTCAGCATAATGCATCCGAGGTTATCCAAGTGCAACTAACTCTGGGCAAAACTGCAATCCAAATTGTAGCTTGCTACAGATCCCCCATCATGTCCCACTCCTCTTTTCTTGATATACTGGAAAATATTAGGGTTCAAACACCCTAATAATGGGCGATTTCAACTACCCCACCATTAACTGGGAAAACTACTCATGTATCAACTCCTTCGCTCATCGCTTTCTGAATTCATAAATTCCAGTGCCCTGGATCAACTTATCCACACCCCCACGAAGGGCAACAATATCCTAGACCTAGTCATTACCAACATGAATGACCGGTGTTCCACACCCGAAGTCAACTCCTTGTTGGTCAGATCCGACCATAAGCTAATCACCCTAGATATCCACATCCCGCCCCCACCCCACATTAAGGAAACCACGTTAAAAAATTTCTCCAAAGCCAACTTCATGCTTCTTAAGACAGAAGTGGCGAACTTCATGACACCCATGCAGGCGGCCAATACAGTTACGACTTTTGAATCCTACACAAATGCACTCTATAAGCACTTACATGAGTGCATGGATCGTGCTATCCCAAACAGAACCAAGACGCTATCCTCCAAAAAAGGAAGCCAATCTGGTGGTCCCCTGCCATAAACAAACTGTACAACAGAAGGAAGAAACTGTTGCAAAAGAGAGTAAAATCCCATGAGTGGTGGAGCTCCCTGGTCAGCTTCTGTAAGACGCTGAGATCTCTTATAAGAGCATCCAAAGCTAGCTATGAAAATAAAATTGCCACTGATTCTAAGGACAACCACAAAGCATTCCATACCTATGTCAAGAATCTTAATGGCAACACCCAGATCTGCTCTGAGTTACAGCACAACTGCATGAAAATTACAGAACCAACTGATATTGCCAACATTCTGGCTGATAGGTTCAGTGCTAACTTTACCACCCTCTCACACCCTAAAGGGCCCATATCTATACAGGAAGAATGCAGAGTCCCTGTAATCACAACTACTCTCTGCACTCTCTAAAGCTAAAAACACAGCATCCATGGGACTGGACAACATCCCAGGCTGCGTTTTACATGAACTTCAGAACGAACTGGCTCCCCACCTAAGCACCATGTTCAATCATAGCCTCACATCAGGCTTTGTGCCCACTGAATGGCGCACAGCAACAGTTATCCCACTCCACAAAAGGGGAGCCACCACTGATCCTGGGAACTATCGTCTTATTAGCCTGATGAGCTTGGTCTGCAAGGCCATGGAACGTATAGGTTCTTAGGTAGGTACTAGGCTATCGGCCCTGGGGCCTATACAAGCCCAGCCAAAAAGGTACCCTGGCTTTTACCACCCAAGAAAATTATTTTCCTGTGCCACTGTCGGGCAGAGCCACAAAGGTGATCCCTGGGGTGAATTTCCTATTTCCCATCCAGTCATCAAGATTTTTCTTGGAGTGCTAATGAAGAGCTTTGTTTGATATAGATAGGTAGTTAGTTCCAGAGTATGGGAAGTCTCTGGGACAGGAATCTAGCCCTCCGGCATGTTCTGTTTATTGTGGTGACAAGGTTTAGGTCCCTAGAGCGTGTAGCTCGGAGGGATTGGGATTTCTTTAAATGGAGCATGTCCAAAACTCTGGTTTTGATATAGCTTTGTATGTTAGGCAGTGATCACCTCTGAGTAGGCGATATGCGATGGAGTAAAGCTGGAGTTTTTTGAGACGGTCTGTGTAGGGCATCTGTTTGAGGCCAGTAATCCTCTTTGTGAGGTATTTCTGTGGCCTTTCCAGTTGTTGTAGATGTCTTGTGAGGTACATACCAAAAGGGGCGTTGTACTCTATAATGGGTCTAATGAGTGATGAGTAGAGGGGAACAATTACCTCTTTTTTTTCTGGATGAGAAACCTTTTGTGATGAGGTGTGCCACGTAGAAGGATTTCCTGACTACTGTGGCGGTGTGATTATCAAAGGAGAGAATACTGTCCACCTGTGTCCCAAGGTCTCTTATCACACTTTTGTTGTTAAGTAAACTATCGCCTATGTTGTAGTTCATGGGTACAGAGTTTTACCAAAGGGGATGACAATGCACTTTTTGGCATTGAGCTTGAGGCCATGGCTTACCAAGCATCTGTCTCAGTGAGGCCCTTTTGTAGGATGTCCACATCATTAGGAGTTTCAATTATGGCTCCTAGTTTGCAGTCATCTGCGAACTTTGTTAGCCAAAGACCTTCTGTGTTAGCCTGTACTTCAGAGAAGTAGATACCAAACAGGAGAGGACCCAGGACTGAACCCTGTGGTACTCCACTTGTCACTGGTCTGAAGTCGGATTTGGAGTCTGCTACTTTCACAGTGTGGGTTCTGTCAGTGAGCCAGTTGCCAACCCATCTTGTGACATAGGGATTTATACCTAGTTTAGTGAGTTTATTTATAATTCCAGAGTGGGGGGTGGTGTTGAAAGCCTTGGCAAGATCTAGATAGGATGTGTGAACCACCTTACCCTTGTCTATGGCTTTGGTGACTGCTTCAAAGAAAACTATCAGGTTTAGGAGACATGATCTGCCTTTTGCAAACCCGAACTGGGTGGAGTCCAGAGTTTGGAGATTACCAATGTCTTTGTTTATAAGTTCCATGATGATACGTTCCATGGCCTTGCAGACCAGGCTCGTCAGGCTAATGGGGCAGTACTTCCTGGGGTCCATGGTGGCTCCCCCCTTGTGGAGTGGGATAACCGTCGCTGTGCGCCATTCAGCTGGCACAAAGCCTGAGGTGAGGCTATGATTGAAAAAAAATAACCAGCCTCTGCAAGGCTCGAACCCAGGACCCTGCACACCATAGCCAAAGTGATTTACCACTAAGCCCTGTCAGATATCATCATGGAACTCATAAACAAAGACATTGGTAACCTCCAAACTCTGGACCCCTCCCAGTTCAGGTTTGTGAAAGGCAGATCATGCATCCTGAACCTAATCGACTTCTCTGAGGCAGTCGATGAGGCTAAGGTGGTTCACACAGCCTATCTTGACCTCACCAAGGCTTTTTACACCATCCCCCATTCTGGAATTATAGCAAAACTCACTAAACTAGGTATAAAACCCTACGTCACAAGATGGGTTGCCAACCGACTCACTGACAGAACCCACACTGTAAACGTTGCAGACTCCAAATTTGACATCAAACCAGTGACAAGTGGAGTACCACAGGGTTCAGTCCTGGGACCTCTCCTGTTTGGTATCTACTTCTCTGAAATACAGGCTAACACAGAAGGCCTCTGGCTAACGAAGTTCGCAGATGACCGCAAAGTAGGAGCCATAGTCAAGTCCCCAGATGATGTGGACATCCTACAGAAGGGCCTCACTGAGACAGATGCCTGGTGTTAGAGCCATGGCCTCAAGCTTGATGCCAAAAAGTGCATTGTCATCCCCTTTGGTAAAAACTCTGTACCCGGGAGCTAGCACATAGGTGGTAGTCTACTTAACACCGAATGTGTGATGAGACCTTGGGACCCAGGTGGACAGTAATCTCTCCTTTGATAATCACATCGCCACAGTAGCCAGGAAGTCCTTCTATGTGGCACACCTCATCACAAACGTGTTCTCATCCAGGAAAAAAAGAGCTCATTGTTCCCCTTTACTTGACACTCATTAGACCCATTATAGAGTACAATGCCCCTTTTGGAATGTACCTCACAAGACTTTTGCAGCAGCTGGAAAGGCCGCAGAAGTACCTCACAAAGAGGATTACTGGCCTCAAACAGATGCCCTACACTGACCATCTAAAAAAACTCCAGCTTTACTCCGTAGCATATCGCCTACTCCGAGGTAATTTCTGCCTAACATATAAAGCTATGTCAAACCCAGAGCTGTTGGACATGCTACACCTAAAGAAATCCCAATCCCTCTGAGCTACATGCTCTAGGGACCTAAACCTTGTCCCCACAATAAACAGGACATGCTGGAGAGATAGATTCCTGTCCCAGAGACTTCCCATACTCTGGAACAAGCTACCCATCTATGTCAAGCAAAGTTTCTCATTAGCACTTTTCAAGGAAAATCTTTGAGTGGATGGGAGATAGGAAAATATACCACGGGAATCACTTCTGTGGCTCTGCTCGACAGTGGCACAGGAAAATAACTTTCTTGGGTGGCATAAGCCAGGGAAACTTGTTGGCTAGGCTTACTTAGGCCCTTAATAGCCTAGTACCTACCTATGAACCTATTATTAGACTAAATACAATATTATGTAGCATTGAAATGTGCTGACATACGGGTGACAGTTCATTATTTAGCCATAAAGGAAATGCCAGAGTGGAAAAGTTCAAATAGTGGATAAAGAGGAGGAGGGGAGGAGAAGAAAGAATGAGAAAAAGTATTTGTTAGAAGTAATAATTAGGGTAGATATGGGAGGCAGGAGAAAAAATGAGTAAAAGCTACATTACAAGTAAGAGAAACGAAACCAAGGAAAAGAAGAAATAACATGGACAACAAGATTTACTGTGTGTGTGTGTGTGTGTGTGTGTGTGTGTGTGTGTGTGTGTGTGTGGTGTAAAAGAAGTATAAAGCTCTCAACATTATAGAACAAGAAATCTGGACAAGGCCATAAATAATAGGGGACAAAGGCCCAGAATTGGGACAATTTATAAATATTGCACTTACAAACTTAGAAAGTTGATAAACAGGTTTTGCATTAGAGTGAATTTTCTTAAGGATATGAAGTCTGAAAATCAAATGCCTGTCAACTTTCTGACTTCAGTATTCAATGATTTGCCAGTGATTTGACAGAAAACTGCAATTTTATGAAAAACAGACAAAAAATCTGGACTTTCTGCAAAAATCTGTACTGTTGAGAGATATGGATGGGAGTCTTGAACCAACACCCATCAGTCATTTTCATTTGTTTGCCAAAGCCATTACAGCAGTGTTTTGCAGAGAGGTGGGAAAAGCCTTAAATTTGACTGGTATGTTGTGTGGGTGTGGGTAGCTGTTGTTTGTGGAAGGTGGAAGTGTGCCTTTGTAAGTGTGGTGCGAATGTTATGGATTATGAAATGGAGAGATTGAGTAAAATTGTGCTCAGTGAAGTTCCTAGCAATTTCATCACTGCTTGATTCAGACATATACATTCCCCCGTGTTTGTCAGTACTATGTTTGAGTGCATTGTTTTGGAGTGTAGTTTCACTGCTACAGCTGCTGCTACTCTTTCAATACAAGTATCTGCTTTGGAAGTTTTCTCCAGGAGTCTGTTGCTGAGAGGATGAGAGACATGCTACGGGTATACAACTAAGACAAACTAGATAAAGCAATAGTAAGAAAAAGTACTAGGTCACATCAGAGGCTTGGGAGGTCATTGTTAAGAAACTGAGAACTGTTGTAAAATTTATCATTAAATACCATAAGTTCAGGTTATACTATAAGACAATAACTATGTAAAGATAACCATGTCAGCAGCCAAAATGCATTATAAGTTGAATATTTTACTGTGCATATTTTAAATGGATAGACTGGCCTAAACTCTGGACTGATGCATTTGCTTTTTTTTTTTTATTCCTGGGAAATGCTATTCAGAAGTGAAGAGGCATAGAGACATACAAGGGAACAGATTTAGTGGCACACCAGGCTGTGATTTTTTTTTATGTCTATTGTCATGCAAAGCTGACTAAATAGTTGAATCTAGTAAAGCTGGAAATGTGAGACTGTAGCCCACTGAAGGAGGGGAGATAGGAGGAGTAACCTGGCCAGGAACTGAAACTTGCAAAACTGCTCCTTGTGAAAAGTCTTTTTTATCCCAGTAATTTGTTGACACTTTTGCAAGTTACTTTCAAAGAATGTGTAGTACATCAGTAGGAACAACATTTGTAAAACTCGGCGCATATGAGCTGCAGACTCTCAAACTTGGCAGTTGTTTTTCAGGAGTTCCATTCTAAGTGAATGGAAGTCTAGTCTGACAACAAATGGTAGGACTATTTGTTCTCAGTCTGTGCATTATGGGACAGATTTAGTTTTCCAAAGGAATCACGATGTCTGCCCCCATGAGGACAGACAAGAGTAAAAACAAAATAAAATTAGGAATGAGTACTTATTTTGCTGCAGGCAGCTTTGGGAGGTGTAGTCATGGCAAAATAAAAAATATATGTTTTCTTCATCATTTGCCTGTAGTGATCCTTTAAATGTCTGTTTACTAACATTCTTTTGAGACTGTTTATTCTGTTTTTGGCTAAAAATTAAAAATTGAACGAGAAGAAAGAAATCTGTTGGATAAAACAGTACTAGTGGCTGTAGCTCTGAAAAAAGTATCAACAGAGTCATACACACACTGTAAGGAATACGTAGTGATTTCTGCAGTCGAATAATCCAAGTTATTTAAAGCAGATTTGCCTTTACAAGAAGAAACTGTAGCTAGAACATTCCTCATTCTGCCACAATTTGTCAGAACAAACTTTTAACATATGAGCCTGGAGTTTTAAAATTCAGAAAATAAAAGTTGCAGAAGTATACACTTTTTTCCTATTGTAATTAGAAGGATTGGAATTAACTGTTAGTCAACTAAGGTAATAGCTGTGGATCAGGATTGGGAATAGTGTATACAAATTTAAAAGACTTGAGGAACTTGCGTCCTAGCTGCCTTCTTAGAGACAGCTAGCTAACTGTCAGGAAAATTTCAGGCAGTAAGACACACACCCTCTAAACCAGACAGAACAGGAGGAATAAGAGTTCTGGAAAATCCTGCTGTAATAAATCATAGTATTTTCAGAGGGACTGAGAAACCTTAGTCCTCTCCTACTGAAAACACTGGGCATTTTAGCAATATTCTCAGAAAAGGAGCACCCCCCCCCCCCACACACACACACAGTGAGAATCAGAAACTGAGCTCTTCTATGTGAATCAGAAATCTAACAATAAAATCCTGAATCTGTCCCTGCGTCTTCCTGTTAAGATTCAGAATCTTGAATCTCTTCAAGAAAAGAGGAATCCATCCTTTTGCAATAAACTGCATTACAAGAAGGATCAGTAGAGTGAATTAAACCCTGAGCTAGTCCCAGTAAACTACTCCAATTCAAAGAAATGTGAGGAGGAGTAGATAACATGCTTGTTTTTATTTTTTATTTTTTTGCAGGAAAAATGGGACCAACTGAGTTCCTAATGGCAGCTGTTGCTTCCCCAGGGATGGGCACAGCATTCTGACACAACAGGGAAATCTTCCCTTTTCCTCTTCCAGGACCAAGGAGAAAGTCTCTTCCTAGTCCACTGAGAAGACCCCCAACAGCTGCAGAGAACTTGGCCAACCCCCCGGTCCATAGTGGCTGTAGATGCTACATCAGAGGGATCCGAGGTAAAGCATGAGTGGTCTGATACACAGCAAATGGCCACAGCAAAGTCACCCACCTGCTGCTGATGCAAATTGATAACCTACTCTGGTGGCAAAGGCTATTTGCTTAACTTTTTTTTCTGGCTGGCAGAAGGACTGACTGTGGAACTGGCAAGCCTGTTCCATGATCAAGATGAAAATGGAGCCTCTTTCCCAGGGAAGCTTGTAAAACTATCATTCCATAAAAGGTACTTTTTTGACAGAAAAAAAAATGCATTAAAAAATCACTTTAAAACACTATGGCAGCCCCACAACTGAAAAATAAACATATTTTCCTCACAGAAAATATGTTTTCAGTTAGTTTATACTACTTTTAAACTGACAGAAAAAATGAGTGCCCCATTTAAAAGAACATTACAATCTTGAGACAGTGTGTTAAAACACAACACGCCTAGCTTTTAAAATAAGTTTCCTGAGAAAGAAAATAAAACTATAATAAATTTAAGAAAATTGAAGTTTTTTTCCCCCGAAGGGAACTTATCTGTCAAGTAAATTAAAGAGGAAGCTGACCATCGATCCTCAAATGCTTCATAGCAGCGTAGTGGGGGCAGTAAAGCTCTGAAGGGCTTTGTGTCCAGACTTGTCTTTTAATCAGCTCAGCTCAAGCCGTTTGACGTTTGGGCGTGTGGAAGGTGCCCTGATGCTTTAGAAGCTGGCCTGCTATTATATTCTTGGCAGGATATAACCCATATAGCTAAGGCTATTCCAGCAGGGATCAATATGAAGAGCGTATATAATTCTCAGAGCATTACAGACCACATGGCAGTTCAAGCAATGAAATACCTCCCCACTAATGTCATACAAGCCCTCTGCACCTGCTAGGGCCTTGATGATAACATACGGTGAAATCTGTGCCTCCCAGGACTGCATGAAAATATGCAGTGTTCTAAAAAGCCCACATATTTTTGGTACTCTCCCCTGCTGTTTTGAATAGCTAATTTATGCTGCTCCTCATGCTGTAGCATAATGCTTTGGAACAGCACCTGAGTTTTGTCTGTTCTGTCACCCATAGTTTGCTGAAAGATCCCTGTAGCTAAGATTGTTATATATATGCCATTGTGTCCACTGGGTTGGGCTTATAACATAACCTGTTTCTGCTTGTGGATGACTCTGTTTCCTTACCATATCTCTGTCCAATCAGAAATGGTCCGCAAGCTACTGGTCTGTGAGTTGGTAGTATGTCAGGTGTTGACTGTAAGCCATCCAGTGGTATAAGTTGCTGTGACTCGCAACATTGTGAGCACTGGCTCTAATTGTGGCTCCCAGCACACTTTCATTGGATCGTAGGAGGTTACTAGACTAGCAGCTTTAGAACCTTTTTAAGCCTAGCCATGTTGCTGCACGATTACTTGTGCTAGTCCTTGCTCTGATCATGTACAGCATGAACCTTGGTGTTCAAAATGAGGGTGCACTGCTGTGTAGCATGATTTTATACTATTGAACTGGGTCATCATATTGGATTCGTTCCTTTAAAAAAAAAAAGGCAGTGTCAGTCTATGGAACCATAATCACCTTGCCAGTAGCCACTGTCAGAGTGCACATCCTGCTAGCAAGAGGGCAAAACAAGTCAAACCCATGGTGCATATACAGGCACCCATGCAGTAATGGCTTTCCATAAAGGAGAACCACAAAAAAAAAGTGTGCGTGTGTGTGTCTAATATATAAATGCGTGTGTATATGTGTGTGTGTGTATATATATATATATATATATATATATATATATATATATATATATATAGATATATATATATATATAGATATATATATATATATATATATATAGATATATATATATAGATAGATATATGTGTTTGTGTGTGTTTTCAGCATATCTTGAAGTGTTCTGCATAACTAATGTCTGTGTATCCAAGCAAGGGGTTACTTCCTAATTTGTTATACCCTAAAGTGTCCTGAAAAGGGGCTGCTATGAGTAGCATGATTCTGTTCTGCAATGAATGACTTTGCCTTCCTGATGTCATTTTAGAAAGAGAGATGTGAGGATCATTTACTGTGGGTTTTTCTCTTATCAACTTGCAGCAGTACTGTGACTGACCACATCAATCTGCATTTTTAATTACTTTGCTTCCTTTGATTGTCATTAGTGGGCATTCCTGCTACAGCAATTTAAGGGACAATTTGAATGACAGGGTTGAAAATGTACCTTTTGTTATTTCAAAGTAACAACTATAGTAGTGTTGAGGTGTGACAAATCTGACCCCTGTCATTAGTAAGTGTTACTTGGACTGAGATCATTTGTGTTGCATTCACAGATTTTAATACTGTACAGTAACTAAAACTGGAGTATTTGTTGATCTTCCATCCCCATCTGACTAACTTGTCTCGACAAAATCCTGTATGGAATGCAAAAAAAAAAAAAAAAATGCTGTTAACAAAATACCAGAAGAAACGTGGCATTTTTACAGAAAATACAGTGCAGAAAAAATGCAAAGTCAGATATTGATCTGCCTTCAAACCTGCCATCACCCAGAATGATACCACAGTACAAGGACAAAATGATTGACTTTAACAATTGGTTAAGCTTCTGGTGTCATTCTAAGGTTCATAGGTAGGTACTAGGCTATCGGCCCAAGGGCCTATGCAAGCCTAGCCAACAAGGTTCCCTGGCTTACGCCACCCAAGAAAGTTATTTTCCTGTGCCACTGACGAGCAGAGACACAGAAGTGATCCCCGCGGTGTATTTCCAATTTCCCATCCACTCATCAAGATTTTTCTTGAAGAGTGCTAATGAAGAACTTTGCTTGACATAGATGGGTAGCCTGTTCCAGAGTATGGGAAGTCTCTGGGATAGGAATCTATCCCTCCAGCATGTCCTGTTTATTGCGGTGACAAGGTTTAGGTCCATAGAGCGTGTAGCTAGGAGGGATTGGGATTTCTTTAGGTGTAGCATGTCCAACAGCTCTGGGTTTGACATAGCTTTATATGTTAGGCAGAGATCACCTCTGAGTAGGCGATATGCTACGGAGTAAAGCTGGAGTTTTTTGAGGCGGTCAGTGTAGGGCATTTGTTTGAGTCCAGTAATCCTCTTTGTGAGGTACATCTGTGGCCTTTCCAGCTGCTGCAGATGTCTTGTGAGGTACATTCCAAAAGGGGCGTTGTACTCTATAATGGGTCTAATGAGTGATGAGTAGAGGGTAACGATGACCTCTTTTTTCCTGGACGAGAACCCTTTTATGATGAGGTGTGCCACGTAGAAGGACTTCCTGACTACTGTGGCGATGTGACTATCAAAGGAGAGACTACTGTCCACCTGGGTCCCAAGGTCTCTTATCACACATTCGGTGTTAAGTAGATTGCTGCCTATGGGGTAGTTCATGGGTACAGAATTTTTACCAAAGGGGATGACACTGCACTTTTTGGCATTGAGCTTGAGGCTATGGCTCTGACACCAGGCATCTGTCTCAGAGAGGCCCTTCTGTAGAATGTTCACATCATTTGGGGACTTGACTCTATGGCTCCTAGTTTGCAGTCATCTGCGAACTTCGTTAGCCAGAGGCCTTCTGTGTTAGCCTGTACTTCAGAGAAGTAGATACCAAACAGGAGCAGTCCCAGGACGGAACCCTGTGGTACTCCACTTGTCACTGGTTTGAGGTCAGATTTGGAGTCTGCAACTTTTACAGTGTGGGTTCTGTCAGTAAGCCATTTGGCAACCCATCTTGTGACGTAGGGATTTATGCCTAGTTTATTGAGTTTAGCTATAATTCCAGAATGGGGGATGGTGTCGAAAGCCTTGGCGAGGTCATGATAGGCTGTGTGAACCACTTTGCCCTCATCTACAACTTTGGTGCTGCCTCAAAGAAGTTGATCAGGTTCAGGAGGCATGATCTGCCTTTCACAAACCCGAACTGGGTGGGATCCAGAGTTTGCAGGTTACCAATGTCTTTTTTTATGAGTTCCATGATGATGCGTTCCATGGCTTTGCAGACCAGGCTCGTCAGGCTAACAGGTCTATAGTTCCCAGGATCAGTGGTGGCTCCCCCTTTGTGGAGTGGGATAACTGTTGCTGTGCGCCATTCAGTGGGCACAAAGCCTGATCCGAGGCTATTATTGAACATGGTGCTTAAGTGGGGAGCCAGTTCATTCTGAAGTCCGTGTAAAACGCAGCCTGGGATATTGTCCGGTCCCATGGATGCTGTGTTTTTGGCTTTAGAGAGTGCAGCTTTCACCTGTGTAGTTGTGATTACAGGGACTGTGCATTCTTCCTGTATAGATATGGGCCCTTTGGGGGGGGTAAAGTTAGCACTGAACCTATCTGCTAGGATGTTGGCAATATCAGTTGGTTCTGTAATTTTCATGCCTTTGTGCTGTAACTCAGAGCAGATCTGGGTGTTGCCATTGAGATTCTTGACATAGCTATAGAATGCTTTGTGGTTGTCCTTGGAATTAGTGGCAATTTTATTTTCATAGCTAGCTTGGGAGGATCTTATAAGGGATCTCAGCTTCGTACTGAGGCTGACCAGGGAGCTCCTCAACTCATGGGAGTTTACTCTCTTTTGCAACAGTTTCTTCCTTCTGTTGTACAGTTTGTTTATGGCAGGGGACCACCAGATTGGCTTCCTTTTTTTGGAGGATAGCATCTTGGTTCTGTTTGGGATAGCACGATCCATGCACTCATGTAGGTGCTTATAGAGCACATTTGTGTAGGATTCAGCAGTTGTAACTGTATTGCCCATCTGCATGGGTGTCATGAAGTTCACTACTTCTGTCTTAAGAAGCATGAAGTTGGCTTTGGAGAAATTTCTTACTGTGGTTTCCTTAATGGGGGGTGGGATGTGGATATTGAGGGTGATTAGCTTATGGTCGGATCAGACCAACGAGGAGTTGACTTCAGGTGTGGAACACCGGTCACTCATGTTGGTAATGACTAGGTCTAGGATATTGTTGCCCCTGGTGGGGGTGTGGATAAGTTGATCTAGGGCACTGGAGTTTATGAATTCCAGAAAGTGTTGCGCTAAGGAGTTAGTAAATGAGTAGTTTTCCCAGTTAATGGTGGGGTAGTTGAAGTCGCCCATTATTAAGGTGTTTGGTTGAACCCTAATATTTTCCAATACATCAAGAAAAGAGGAGTGGGAATCCTGGGGCATGGTGGGGGATCTGTAACAAGCTACAATTTGGATTGCAGTTTTGCCAAGAGTTAGTTGCACTTGGATAACCTCGGATGCATTATGCTGAGCAACTAGCCTGGAGGTGTGGATATCCTTAATGAATATGGACACACCCCCACCTTTGGTGTTTCGGTCCTGGTTAGATGGCCGAAAAGTGTGGTATGAGTTATAGCCTGGTAGTGCAGGGGTGCTGTCTGGAGCCTTGAACCAGGTCTCAGTCACTGCACAGATATCGATGTTCTCCATTTTAAGGAGTGCCTCGAGTGAGTGCATTTTGAAATTTAGACTTCTAGCATTGAGTAGCATTACCCTCAGTTTTTGCTTACCTGTTCCTGTTATGGTGGTGAATTTGTTACTTGAACCCTGCCTAAAAATGGCACTATAGGGGCAGCAAGAGCCTTAGCCAGTATCCGGAATCCTAGGGGTGACAGGTGCAGGCCATCTGTGGCAAAGCATCGTGGTCTGTCGATCATGTCAGCCCAGGCAGACAAATACTGGATTCCCTAAGCTTCTGAGCCCCCCAAGCCTTTCTGTGTTGGAGGGAAGCCTTCTAGCTTATCAGTGGGAGTAGTAAGCATTAGGTAACCTGTCTACCACATAAGGAGTGGTTCTGGCCCAGAATTTGTAATTATTGGCCGTTTGGGCAATCTTCCATCTCTCTCAACTTTCTGATTTGAAATTTGATTTGAAACCTCTGCAAGGCCATGGAACGTATCATCATGGAACTCATAAACAAAGACATTGGAGATCTCCAAACTCTGGACCCCACACAGTTCGGGTTTGTAAAAGGCAGATCATGTCTCCTAAACCTGATAGACTTTTTTGAAGTAGTCACCAAAGCCATAGATGAGGGTAGGGTGGTTCACACAGCCTATCTAGATCTCGCCAAGGTGTTCGACACCATCACCCACTCTGGAATTATAGATAAACTCACTAAACTAGGTATAAATCCCTATGTCACAAGATGGGTTGCCAACTGGCGTACTGACAGAACCCACACTGTGAAAGTAGCAGACTCCAAATCAGACTTCAGACCAGTGACAAGTGGAGTACCACAGGGTTCAGTCCTGGGTCCTCTCCTGTTTGGTGTCTACTTCTCTGAAGTACAAGCTAACACAGAAGGTCTTTGGCTGACTAAATTTGCAGATGACTGCAAACTAGGCGCCATAATCGAAACTCCTAAAGATATGGGCATCCTACAAAAGGGCCTCACTGAGACAGATGCCTGGTGTCAAAGCCATGGTCTCAAGCTCAATGCCAAAAAGTGCATTGTCATCCCCTTTGGTAAAAACTCTGTACCCATGAACTATCATATAGGCAGTAATCTACTTAACACCGAACGTGTGATGAGACCTTGGGACACAGGTGGACAGTAGTCTCTCTTTTGATAATCACATTGCCACAGTGGTCAGGAAATCCTTCTACGTGGCACACCTCATCACCAAAGGTTTCTCATCCAGAAAAAAAGAGGTCATTGTTCCCCTCTACTCATCACTCATTAGACCCATTATAGAGTATAATGCCCCTTTTGGTATGTACCTCACAAGACATCTACAACAACTGGAAAGGCTACAAAAATACCTCACAAAAAGGATTACTAGCCTCAAACAGATGCCTTACACAGACTGTCTCAAAAAACTCCAGCTTTACTCCATCGCATATCGCCTACTCAGAGGCGATCTCTGCTTAACATACAAAGCTATGTCAAACCCAGAGCTTTTGGACATGCTGCACTTAAAGAAATCTTGTCACCACAATAAACAGAACATGCTGGAGGGATAGATTCCTGTCCCAGAGACTTCCCATACTCTGGAACAGACTACCTATCTATGTCAAACAGAGCTCCTCATTAGCACTCTTCAAGAAAAATCTTGATGATTGGATGGGAGATAGGAAATTCACCCCGGGGATCACTTTTGTGGTTCTGCTTGACAGGGGCACAGGAAAATAATTTTCTTGGGTGGCGAAAGCCAGGGTAGGTTTTTGGCTAGGCTTGTATAGGCCCTGGGGCCAGTAGCCTTGTACCTACCTATGATAGAAAATAAGAAGAGTAAGATGAAAATGGTCTTCCTTTGTGAGAGAGTTTGAGTTTGATAAACGGAAAGACAATAATTTGTAAATTGGTGAATAAACAATGTGTTTTTTTTTTTAATCTGAAAACTAAGCTTGAAAGCATAGCCTTTGCTCAGACTCCATGCTGCACTTTATTTGAGGTGGGTCTGTATTATATTGTATCCTCGAAAGCTGTAAAATGCGAATGCTATTTACAGTGAAAATACCGTACATTGATTTGCTGTTGTGGGGCGGCTGCATCCCCCATACCCCACACTAATTATATATATATATATATATATATATATATATATATATATATATATATATATATCAACTTTGAGATCGCACTACTTTGAGGAAAGGGCAAATTTTCTAATCTTCACTGTAGTGCGATCTTGCTATTTACAGTTCACTGCACAGTTTCACTGTAAATAGCGTTTGCTGTTTATAGCTTACGAGGATATAATGTAGACCCTTTGAGGTGTGATGGTGGCAATCTGTGATTGATAAGATGCATTTAAATGCCATTGTTTTCTTAATGGCTGTGGGTGGAATAAATGGTCTAACCTAATTACTCTGCCACTCTTGGCCTTTGTGATGTAACAGATGACAAGACAAATGCAGGAATGAAAGGCAAACAAAAATACAGTGGATATAAAAACTGCACACACCCCTGTTAAAATGCCAGGTTTTTGTGATATAAAAAAAAAAATGAGACCACAATAAATATTTTCAAAAGTTTTCCCACCTTTATTGTGACCTATAAAAACTGTACAGTTCAGCTGAAAAACAAACAAATCTGTTGGGGGGGGGGGGGGGGTGCTGCGGTAGCGTTGTCGCCTCACAGTAAGATGTCTTGTTTGATTTTCAGCTAAAGCGTCTTCTGTGTGGAGACATGCGTGAATGGGCATGCTTCGTTGAAGGTTGTGCGTCAGGGCCGGCAACGCGGCACATAAAAATCTACTGCCAATCATTAGCGGACCGGAGTTCTGCTGTGGCGACCCCTAACCGGGAAAAAGCCGAAAGACACAACAACAACAATAAGCTGGTTGCGTAAGTGTGCACACCCTTAAACTAATACTTTGTTGAAGCACCTTTTGATTTGATTACGGCATTCAGTCTTCTTGGGTACACACCTGCCATCAATTAAAGAGACTCTGATTAACCCCAAATAAAATTCAGCTGTCCTAGTAGGATTTTCCTGACATTTACTCAGTTGCCTGCTACAGCAAAAGCCATTGTTTGCAGAGAGCTTACAAAGCATCAAAGTGATCTCATTGTTGAAATTGACTTGCAAGCAGAAATTAGAGCAATGTGGAAGAAGGATACCCAGATAGTTCCAATAGTAGTAGGAGCAACGGGTCTTCTATATGCATATTTAGATACACTACCAGTACACGTAACTCCATACACCCTGCAGAACAGAGGTGGTAAGTTTCATAGCCCCCGCGCTAAGGGATAACGCTGCCCAAGATGCAGAAACCTTTACAAATGCACTCTGTGAGCACCTACAAGGATGCATGGATCGTGCCATCCCTTATAATACCAAGACTCACTCCTCTAAGAGAAGGAAACCAGTTTGGTGGACCCCTGCAATAAACAGGCTATACAATAGAAGGATGAAACTAGTTCAGAAAAAAAACAAATCCCAAGAAGGAAAGACATCCCTGAGCAATATCAGTAAGAAACTGAGGTCCGTCATTAAATCATCCAAGGCTAACTTCGAAAGAAAAATAGCCAAGGATTCAAAAGATAACCACAAAGCCTTCTTTAGCTATGTTAAGAATCTAAATGGCAACTCACAGATATGCACTGAACTAGTGCAAAATAGCACAAAATATACTGAACCTGCTGATATTGCCAACATCCTGGCAGATAGATTCAGTGCAAACTTCACCCCCCTCTCACCTCCAAAAGGGCCCACAATAATACCGGAAAAGTGTAGTGTCCCAAAAATCATAGACGCACAGGTGAAAACAGCCCTTTCAAAAGCCAAAAACACAGCGTCAATGGGACCAGATGGTGTCCCAGACTGTGTCTTGCACGAAATACAGAACGACTCAACCCCCCACCTAAACACACTGTTCAACCTCAGCCTCTCCACAGGCTATGTGCCCATAGAATGGCTCACAGCAACGGTTATTCCTCTCCACAAAGGAGGGGCCACAACTGACCCTAGTACCTATCGCCCCATAAGCCTGACTAGCCTGGTCTGCAAGGCTATGGAGCGCATCATCATGGAACTCATTAGCAAAGACATTGGGAACCTCCAAACACTTGACCCGACCCAGTTCGGCTTTAAGGGCAGATCATGCCTACTAAACCTGGTTGATTTCTTTGAGATAGTCATCAAGGCCATAGACGAGGGAAGGTGGTTAACACAGCCTACACTGACCTCGCCAAGGCTTTCGACACCATTCCCCACTCGGGTATTACAGAAAAACTCACCAGCCTGAACATAAACCCCTACATCACGAGATGGGTTGTCAACTGACTTACAGACAGAACTCACACGGTAAGAGTAGCGGGCTCCAGGTCCGACTCTAAACCAGTCACAAGTGGTGTCCCGCAAGGCTCGGTCCTGGGACCCCTACTGTTTGGCATATACTTCTCAGAAGTACAGGCAAACACAGGAGGACTATGGCTAACCAAGTTCGCCGATGACTGAAAACTGGGAGCCATAATTGACTCTCCGGCTGACACGGACATCCTCCAAAAGGGCCTTACTGAGATGGACACCTGGTGTCAAAGTCATGGCCTCAAGCTAAATGCCAAAAAATGCATAGTCATCCCATTTTGGAAAAACAAAACACCCACGAATTACTACATAGGTGGCAACCCCCTTAATGCAGAAGAGGTAATAAGAGATCTGGGGACCCAGGTAGATAGTAATCTCTCCTTTGACAATCATATTGCCAAAGTAGTTAGGAAATCCTTCTATGTGGCCCATCTAATTACTAAAGGGTTCGCATCTAGAAATAAAGAGGTTATAGTGCCCCTCTACTCGTCACTCATTAGACCCATCATAGAGTACAATGCCCCATTTGGGATGTACCTCACAAGACACTTCCAACAGCTGGAAAGACCACAAAAATACCTCACCAAGAGGATTACTGGTCTCAAACATATGTCCTATGCAGCCCAACTGAAAAACCTCCGGCTGTACTCAATTGCATATCGCTTACTCAGAGTTGATCTCTGCCTGACTTACAAAGCCATGTCCAACTCAGAATTGATGGACATGCTCCACCTAAAGAAATCCAAGTCACTGCGAGCCACGTGCTCTAGTGAGCTAAACCTCACCACAACAATAAATAGAACATGCTGGAGGGATAGATTCCTGTCACAGAGACTCCCCATGCTTTGGAACAAAATTCCAAATTACATCAGGCAGAGCCCCTCACTAACACTCTTCAAGAGAAACTTTGACGAGTGGATGGGTAACAGAAAATACACCCCAGGGATCACTTCATTGGCTCTGCTTGACAGAGGATCAGTTAATTAATCAATGGGGCGGTGAAAACTGACACACTCTGGCTAGGCTTATAAATGCCCGCGGGCAGATAGCCTAGTACCTACCTATGAACCTATTACTGGGCACGCTGCGGGTGCTGCGAAGAGCACTTTTGACTAACATCAAAGAGTGAAACAATACAAATTTCATGAACTTTAATTGTACTTTGACTTAGGAATGGGGTCCATTACCGTCATGGTATTAGACACTCAAAAATTTGGAGAAATTAAAAAAAATTGAAAGGTATCAGTCAGGAGAAGAGTACAAAAAAAATTCCACAGCATTGGATATACCATGGAACACAGTGAAGACAGTCATCAAAAAGTAGAGAAAATATGGGACAACAGTGACGTTGCAAAGAGCTGGGTGTCCCTCAAAAATTAATGAAAAGACAAGACGAAAACTGATCAGGGAGGCTGCCAAGTGACCTACAGCAACACTGAAGGAGTTGCAAGAATTTCTGGCAAGTACTGTTTGTGTACTACATGTGACAACAGTCTCCCATATTCTCTGTATGTCTAGACTATGGGATAGGGTTACATGACGGAAGCCTTTTCTTATACAGAAAAACATCCAGGCCTGGCTAAAATTTGCAAAACAATACATCAAGCCTCCCAAAAGCATGTGGGAAAAGTGTTGTGGTCTGATGAGACCAAGGTTGAACTTCTTGGCCACAATTCCAAAAGGTACATGTGGTGCAAAAACAACACTTTGCTTCACCCAAAGAACACCATCCCCACGGTGAAGCTTGGTGGTGGCAGTATAAGTTTTGGAATGACCCAGCCAGAGCCTAGACCTAAATCCAGTAGAAAGTCTGTGAGGTGACCTGAAGAGAGCTGTGCACAAGAGATGTCCTCACAATCTGACAGATTTGGAGAGCTTTTGTAAGGAGGAGTGGGCAAATATTACCAAGTCAAGATGTGCCATGCTGATAGACTCCTACCCAAGAAGACTGAATGCTGTAATTAAATCAAAAGGTGCTTCAAAAAAGTATTAGTTTAAGGGTGTGCACACTTATGCAACCAGCTTATTGTACGTTTCTTTTTTATATTTTTTCCCCTAACAGATTTGTTTGTTTTTCAATTGAATTGTACAGGTTATAGGTCACATTAAAGGTGGGAAAAGTTTTGAAATGATTTATTGTGGTCTTATTTTTTTATATCACAAAAAACTGTCATTTTAACAGGGGTGTATAAACTTTTTATATCCACTCTAAGTTCAGACATAAAGCAAACGGAATAATTAAGTGGTGCACTTTTTATTTATTTATTTATTTTATTTTACATTTGTTGACTGGGATAGTCCGACTGGATGCATGTCCATTTTCAGCGGAGGCCCGAGGAGAAAAGCTCCAAGGGTAAGCAGATACGTCTAAAGACATGCTTCTGGAGCATTTCTCCCCGGGCCTCCGCTGAAAACAGGATCTGTGGAACCTAGTCGGACTTTCCCGGTCAACAAATGTTAAATAAAAAAAAAAATAAAAGATACAGCATTACATAATACCAGCATTACATATTACAAACAGACTATTTACAGAGATTACATAAGTAAGCAAGTTAAACAAGTTCCACAGGTTAAAGTTAGTCCTGAGCACAAGTCTGGATTAAGTTAAATTACACAGTAAACTGGTTAACAGATTTTTACACATTCGAGTTAGCCAGGCTTGATACATTGACATAGCCAGTTAAGTGAAAAATGTTGTTTGAGTCTAGTTTTAAATTGACCTAAGGTGGAAATTAAGGTAATATAAGCTGGAAGTGAGTTCCAGGATCTACTTACAGAGTTTGCAAAAAGAGAATCACCGGCTGTGTTATTAATTTTGCTAGTCTGAATTAGTAGTTTGTTAGAGGATCGAAGCGGTCTAGGATTGTTATAGGGGGTGATAATATTTTTAAGTGCAGGAGTATTGTCCGGATTATAGAGGATTTTATAGGCCATAATCAGTTGGTTATACTGGATTAGGCTAGGTAGTTCAAGCCAACCAAGCTGATTTAGATTGATGCAATGATGTGTCCTAAAAGGCAGCCCAGTGGCAAACCTGGCAATGTGGTTGTAGCAAATTGAGAGTTTGTTAAGGACAGTCTTGTTCAAATTCGAGAGTAGAGGGGATGCACACAGAAGGGTTGAAAGAAGGTGAGAGCGAGCTATGGGAATTTTAGCTGGAAGGGTTAGGAAAGCTTTTATTCTGTAAAGTCACCCTAGTTTTTTATTGATGGTTTTGATAGTTTGGTTAACATGTAGGCCAAATTTGAGATTATTGTCTATGATGACACCTAATAGTTTTGTAGATGGGTCAGGGGAGATTATTGTGCCATCATTTGATTTTATGGTAAAGGTGAAAGCGGTAGACCTACGTGTTGGTGAAAATAACAGCATTTTAGTTTTTTTGGGATTTAGGATCAGACAATGTTCAGAAAGCCAGTTTTCTATTGTATTAAAGGTGGTCTGGGTAGCTGACCATAACTCTACTGGAGATGTGGCTGAGCAAATCAGAGTAGAGTCATCAGCATATTGGATACAGCTGACTTTTGGGATGACAGTATAAAGGTCGTTAATGAAGATGGAGAACAGCAAGGGCCCTAGTATAGAGCCTTGTGGTACTCCGTGGGTGTAAGGTAGAAGGTTAGAGAGTTTATTCTGCCAGAGGACAGCCTGCTGTCGACCATTCAGGTAGGATTGAAACCATTGGAGGGCTCCAGTATCTAGACAGAATGTTTGCAGGGTGTGGATTAAAAGTTGGTGATCAACCATATCGAATGCCTTGGAAAGATCCAAAAAGAGGGCTGAGGATATATAATTATTGTTGTGATTATGGTTTATGGTGTTAGTAAAGGCTAGGAGGGCTGAAGTAGTGCTGTGATGAGGACGGAAGCCATGCTGAGTGTCTGCCATATGGCGATTTTGGATTAGGTGGTGCATGAATTGTCTATGAATACATTTTTCCATAATCTTTGCAAGTGGAGAGAGTATAGCTATTGGCCTGTAATTGGAGAATTCAGTAGAGCTTACAGATAACATTACTAAAACAGTAAAACCTCAAGCACAGCTTGATCAAAAAAAGGGTCTTCAGCCATCATGTAAACACTCTGTTAAAACACCACCCACAGTTGCACATAGCAGTAGAAGCATTGGACATAATGTTACTAAGCCCTTAAGGCAAATCAGTGCACACAGCGAGGCACATCAATGTTCCCCTTACCAGACTGGAGAAAAAGAGTCACAGTTAGTTGATTTTCCAGGGCTAGGATCCATCAAGTCACACAGGCACTAAGATCATTGAACCATAGATACCAGTATGACTCTGTCATAGTCCATGTGGGAGTTAATGACCCGAGATGTACCTCCCTTGACTGTACAAAGTGAGACATGATCAAGTTCGCTGATTGTGAGTCTCAGGCAGGTATGAGCCTAGCACTGAGCAGCACACTGCCTTCTCCAAGGATGATGCCACATTACTAACAGAAAATGATTGATTTTAACAATTGGCTTAGCTTTTGGTGTCAGTCCAAGGGGATACAATGCTTGACGGCCTAGTAGGATGTAATTGAGACTACGCTACTTTGTCAGGGATGGTGTGCACTTACCTGCTGTAGTCTTTTGGATATTGGCAAAGAACGTTTCCACCCCACAGTGCCTTTTTTAGGCAATGCCAAACTGATAAACCTACCAACTTAACTGAACCTGTGAAGGAATAACTAAAGGTGGTACTGCTCAATGCTACAAGTCTTAACAAGAAACTCCACTCCCTACAAGTCATCCTCATGTGTAGACATCTGTGTAGTAAAGAAGACATGGTTTAAAGTTGAGGAAAGTACCCTGGTAGTGCAAGGTTGTAATGCATTTCACACTTTTAAACCACCTACTCCACAGGAAGCAACTGCAGGTGGAGGAGTCTGGTTATATTAAAAGCAACCTCACATCCAGACTAGTTTGTGTATGACCCACTGGAACTCATACATATGTAACTCACCATAAACAGGGTGTCGCACCGGGTCTACTTCGCTTGACCTAAAACAAATTTGACTGACACCCATTGGACCGACACCCGATTGACCTAAATTTCATTTGACTGACAACTCATTTGACTGACTGACATTTCACCGACAGCTAAGATATAGACTTGTTGTGGGTTTTCCTTCACCTGTGACTTGCTTGTGATAAAAAGAATTACTGTAACTTACAGTGCTGACTGTTAGAATTCCGATAGTTATGTAGAAAGCAATTGTAGTGTTTTTAAATATGGGTTTGTCTCTCTACATTTTTATGGGAAGTATCTAAAGTAATTTGGCGAATTTTTGTACATTCCCAGCAGTAGTGGCAGTGTGTAGAGTACTGTAAGGCAAGTTAAAGGTATATGCCCTTTTCCCCACTATAGTGCTATCCTGGAGTTAGTGTATATAATTGGGGGGGGCTGTAGCCTCCCCCACCTAGTTTGGCTGTACATTCTGTTAAGAGGGGTAAGTAAGTAGTTTTTAAGTTCTGAAAAGGGTTAGTTATTGGTGTTCTAAATGTGCTTGTCTATGGTTTAAGATTTAGGATGTTGAAATTCAGCATTGTAAGCTGTTGGTGAAATGGGAGTCAGTCAAATGAGTTGTCAGTCAAGTGAAATTTAGGTCAATTGAGTGTCGGTCAGAGGGGTGTCAGTCAATGGAGTTTTAGGTCAAGTCACACCATATCCTTGCAACATATAGGCCCCCCTCCATGTCCCAGGAAACCCATACTACCTATCTCAATGTACTAGAGTCCCTCACCATTTAACTCCATACAATCTTCATGGGAGATCTCAATTATCCCTCTATAGACTGGGAATCCTACACCACTTGTAATACACAAGCTCAGAAATTCCTAAGCTTCATTAATACCGTTATCCTAGAACAGTCTGTTCATTCTCTTATTAGGTGTACAAACATCCTTTACTTTGTACTCATGAACACGGGGGAGCAATGTTCCTTACTTGGTGTAATGTCCTCGCTCACATCTGAACATAAGGCAGTATCACTTGAAATGAAAATTAAATCCGGGGACCAAGCAAAACCAAAAACCTTTAGGAACTATTCCAAGGCTAACCTGTCTCTAGTAAGGAACCCCTTGGTTAAATTACAAGCACCCCCCCAAACCCAGTAAACACCATAGCATACGCTGAGCTATTTACAAAATCCGTGTACAGCCATATTAATAGCTGTGTAGAGTGAGCTGTGTCCACTCATATTAAAAAGACAGACCACCTTGGAGAACTCACAATGTCAATCGGTTGTAAATCAAAAGAAAAAAAAAAGTCTTGGTCAAGCATAGATAGAATAAAGCCCAACTTACTAAAAGCCCCTGACCAATGTAAATAGGCAGCTGTGAGGGGTAATTAATGCTTCACAGGCTAAATTTGAATAAAAAATAGCTTCTCAAGCAAAGAACAAGCTGAAAGCTTTTCTTCTGTAACCTCAAGGGAAATGAGCAACAATGTGCAGAACTTATTGTAAATGGCCAACCTTTTGGCTGACAGGGTCAGCTTAAATTTCTCCCCTACTCCCCCCCCCCCCCCAGTAGTTCAAAGGAAGTACTGCATACCACAATCCCCTCAACCGTTTCTAGGGAAACAGGTCATCAATGCACTTTCCAAGTCCAGAAACACTGCATCGATGGGCCCCAATAACATCCCGGGATGCTTACTAAATAAAATGAAAAATGGCCTCTCTGGTCCACCTGAATCACTTTTCAGCTGGAGCCTACAGTCAGATTTTGTGCCCAAGGAATGGAAGATGGCTACAGTCAATCCACTGTACAAATGAGGTTCAAATACAGATCTGAGTAACTACAGGCCCATGAGTCCGACCAGCATCATATATAAGGTCATGGAAAGACTCATTATTGAGTTGATAAACCATGACATAGGTCACCTGCAAATGCTGGACACATTACAGTTCAGTGTGTTGTTAAAGGAAGGTCATGCCTATTGAATCTGATGGACTTCTTTGAGAGGGTCACCAAAGCAATGGATGAGGGCGAGACTGTGCACATAGCTTACCTCGACCTGGCCAAGGCTTTTGATACAATATCTCACTCTGGCATTTTAGACAAGCTCACTAAATTAGATATAAACCCTTTTGTCACCCACTGGATAGCCAGCTGGCTCACTGATAGGACCAAGGAGGTCAAAACTGGTGAGGCCACCTCCACCAAGAGGCTAGTCACTACCTGTGCCCCCAGGGTTCAGTAATGGGCCTGCTCCTTTTTGGCATCTATTTCTCTGAAGGGGAAAAAAGCACTGAGGGTTTATGGCCGACTAAGTTTGCATATGATTGCAAGCTGGTGGTTATCATTGACTCCCCTGCAGACACTAACATTCTTCAAAAAGGCCCATCTCTGACTAAATAATGGTGCCAAAGCCATGGTCTTAAACTCCATGCTAAGAAATGTGTAATTGTACCTTTTGGGAAGTCAGCTATCCTGGCTAATTACCATGTTGATAATATGCCCCTAAGAGTTGACCCAATGGCCAGGGATCTGGGTGCACATGTAGACTGCACCTTTACAGTGGTAAGGAAATCCTTTTATGTTGAACAACTTTTATAAGTAGGGGCATGGCATCTAGGTCCAGAGAGCTCACTATCCCACTGTAATTTGCCCTTATCAGACCAGTCATAGAGTACTCTGCTCCTTTCAGTATGTACCTGACCAGGCATATGCAGCAACTAGAGTGACCTCAGGTTCTTTACAAAAAGAATACAAAGCATAACAAACCTGCCTTATGTAGAGCACCTTAAAGCCCCTTAGCTTTACTCAGCCTCCTGCAGTTTGCTGAGGGGTGATTTGTGCCTGGCTTACAATGTATCTGTGAACCCCATACTTATGAATGTCCTGCATATTTGCAACAGTACCAGAAGTACAAAGTCTAGGGGCCTGAATTTTGTCTGTGACTTAAACAGAAGATACTGGAGAGGACAGATACTTCTGCCATAGACTGCCCCTCCTATGGAACAGGCTTCTCATCCATGTGAAGCTGAGTTTGTCTATTTATTTATTTCACATTTGTTGACCGGGTATATGCGACTGAGCTGAAGAGCCCTTTTTCAGCAGAGGCCCAGGGAGAAAGGTGCCAAACATTACACATTCATTTGATAACAATAACATAATACATAGGTTTTTCTATTTGTAGAAACCCGGGCCAATTATTTCTCATTTAATACACTTCTGAAAATATTTTTTTTCTATTTGTATAAACTATTTTTAGAAGTGTATTGAATGAGAAATAATTAGTATGAACTTAGAACATTACTAAGTGAAAGAGAGGTCATGTTAAGACATCCTCAGGAAATTTTTTGGAAATGTAGCTACTAAGAGAATAGGATGTATAAGTATAGGACTATACGTAGTGTGTTAAGGAGCATATTTAGAAGTTTTGTTAGACAGTCTGTGTCTCATCAGGTGAGCCACAAAGTTTTGATAGACAGTATCTGTGGCATCTGAAGATCATGTAAGGTGTTAGTAGATCAGGTGGAGAAGTTCAGTTATTAGGATTTATGAGGGGGAGTGTAGAGTAGGGGGTTTGTTTTCTCTACAAATGGGGGAAATTTGGGGGGGGGGGTGAGTACAGTGGCAAGTCCAGTGACTTTTTAGATATTCCTTGGTGGCACTCTTAAATTGTTTTGGATGAGTGAGGGTTCTGATTTCAAGAGGGAGCTTATTATATTACCCGATTTAAGCGCATCCTAGACTAGTGGATTGGAAATAAGAGGTTTACACCAGGCCTGGCACCCATGTCCCTTATGGACAGAGGTAGCTTATAAATGCCTGGCCTTCAATGTCCTGTTTGGATACATATTATTATTTTGGGAAAACTTGGTTAGACTTAGAAGGCCCCCTAGGTCGTTAGCCTAGTAACCATCAATGAATTTGCTTTTTCTGAATATGATGTATGTAGCGTTGAATTATAGGGAAGGAAAATTACTTTTTTTCGAAAAAAACAAATTGACATTTGGGTGCAGTTCTCCCTTAAAAGAAGTGAGAACATTACCGTGTTTTAGTTGTATGAGATTGTTCCACAAATGCTGGAAGAATTGAGTAATGAATCAGTCCATCCAGCTTGTATTTACTTATTTGCTGGTGGGAATTCAAGTCTTTAGTTTGAGTGTTTGTGAATCCATTTATTTTGTGGAGGTGTAGGAAACCAAGGAGGGCTGGGTTCTTAAAGCATGGAATACTAATTACAAATATTTTTTTACCCACCTTTGATTGGCTAAGCTTACTAGAAAGCAGTCTCTTTTCAGGGAAGACCCATAAGATGAGCACTTACTGGTTAAGTGACTTGCTCAGTCTCATAGTAGGCAAATGAAGGTGAGTAGGGCTATTATGGATTTTTATTTAAAAGTCAGTAGTTCTGTGTATCTCTAGGTCAGGAAAGTTGAAAAAAAATACTCTACACTTGCTTTATTCTAATATTTCTGTAAGAATTTTTTTAAATGTTTTACTGAATATCTATTTTTTATAATCACTTTTATTTAATTATGACTTAAGACACAGGCAAACATACAGTAATAGAAAAAGAAAAGAAAACAAATCATGTTAACATTGTTTTCCATTTACATACATGAAATATCTCATACGTTTTCTTTCTTTGTGAATATCATTAGTCCAGCATTACATAAATTGCTGAAATTTCTGACTTTCATTAAACTTCACTCCTTCTCCTGAACATTATTATGCATGTATTGTTCCCACAATTTCCATTTATTTTTGTATAATTTGTTCCTTTCCTTTTTTTAAAGATCCCTCTTCTAGTTCTTTTATCACTTTTATAATATTCACTTCTTCAAATACAGTTGGTTTAGACTTTGATTTCCATTTTTTAGTAATTGCTTTATTGCCAGGCAACAGAATTAAACGTAATAAGGCCTTACTCTGTCTAGACAATTCAGATATTTTGTCCCAGCTAAAAAAAAAAATCATATTCTTAGTTGCAGCCATTTGCTCACTCGTTTTTTCTGACAGACTGCTGTGTATGGAATTTTTAAAATCTGCCAACTCATTATATTCCCAAAACACATGTTCTCAGTTACCTCTTTCTTCCCCATTACATCTCTGACATTTGCTATCTACCTGAGGAAAATTTCTTTGGAAGTCATCTTTGGGTATAAGAATGCCTATGCAAACACTTAAAGCAAAGATCCTAACCCACCTGGACTTTGTTGCAAACATGGGAACCATACTTATGCCCTTGTTTTTTAAAACTGTTTGTTCAGCCAAGTATTAGGCACAAGTTTTTTTTAATAAATATCATGAAGTCACAGTTTACCTCTCTATTGCCAGCTTCACAGAAGTAAGAACACTGTGACATTGCAAGAACTGCCTCATGCTTGCTAACAGCTGTTTAATTCTTCCTGTAAACAGTTATATATGTGAGGTGTGCAGTATCTACTAACATTGGAGTCTAACTTCTTTTCAAAGACTAGGCATTTTGTCAGTTCTGACAACCTCGCACACCATTTCCACTATGTCCTTGATAAACAAATAAGCCTTCTTATGCAGAGGTACTTATAAGGTCCCTGCTTAAAATGCAAAGTTCTGCTAGATGAAGCTTTGCTACAAATTACACTTATCTTCACACTAACAGGGAAACAACATACACAGACACTAGTGTAAACACGACAAAAAAGAGTCACTTGGCTGGCAGGCTGAAACCCATCAGGCAGCAATACTGAGATAGTGCATCTGGCAATGTCTTAGTCATAGGTGACATAATAGTTGGGCACTGGCAAAATAATGTATCACTGGAAGTTTATTGTGAGCATCAAGTTAAGCTGTTTCATCCTGCTCACTGGGACTTCATCAGGCATCATTTTGCTGAACCTTTTTTAGATTTTTGAGTATTTGCAGCAAAAGAAGTTTTTGGGTCCCTATTACTTTATTGAATGCACTACTTACCGAACTCCTCTTCGTCGAACTCTATTTAGCAAAATCTTATTCCGTCGAACTATCGTTTCAGCAAAATTTTTCCCAGGGGGAAAAAAAACAGTGGGCCATTGTCAGGGATGTGCCCTTATCCCCACTGTAGTGCTATATCAGAGTTGGTATATTTAATTGCGGGTGTGGGGGGGAGGTGTCACAGCTTCCCACCAGGCCAGGTTTTAAATACTGCTCTTTTTGTTGCAGTCGCTGGGTTGACAAACTGTTTTTTCCACTGGGAAAAATTTCACTGAAATGATCATTCAACGGAATAATATTTTGCTTAATAGAGTTTGATGAAGAGGTGTTTGGTAAGTAGTGCATTCGATTAAAGTGATATAGACCCAAAGTTTTTTGGTTTCCACAAGACACAGATGCACCACTTATTAGGCTAGGCAAAGACGAGAGTGATGGTTCACTGTCTGTCAAATGCCAGGATCTGCACAGGCACTATTGCCTTTAGGTCCTTCTTCAGTACACACGACATAGTCATTGTACATATGGTAGTGAATGACTTGAGATATAATTCCTTGAATTATGCGGAGAGATATGATGGAGCTCTCAGAATATGCATCTGAAATTGGTGTGAAACTAGTACTGAGCAGTATCCTACCTTCATTAAGAGTGATGCCACAGTACAAACTAAAGCTAACTGACTTTAATTATTGGCCTGGGTACTGGTATCATTCTAAGGGGAATCCAATATATATCAGCATGGGAGGAGAAGATTGCAATCCTGACTGCTTTTCTAGGGATGGTTGGCATCTCTCTACTCATGGTTTCCATATATTGGCCAGGACCTTTTCTTCCCCGTAGTGACTTTTAGGCAAGGCCAGTCTCCTCAAGTAACCTACAAAGCTAACCAAAATCAAAACTACATAAAGGTAGCATTGCTCAATGCTAGAAGACTAAACAGGAAGTTGCACTCTTTACCGGCATTCTTAACACTTTAAAATATAGGTATGTGTAGTTACTTGAAAATAGTTTCAGAACAGTGGGGACACCTCCTCCAGCATAAGGTTTAAGTGCCTACAACTCTTTCAGACTGTTGTTGTCTTTCGACTTTTCCCGGTTAGGGGTCACAACAGCGGAACTCTGGTCCGCTAATGATTGGCAGTAGATTTTCACGAACGCCGAGGTGCCAGCTCAACGTCCAACCTTCAACGAAGGCACGCCCATAGACGCATGTCTTTTGAATACCCATCCAACCGCGGGGAGGACATTCAGACTCCACACAGAAGGCGCTCCCCGCACTCCTGCCGAGAATCGAATGGGAGAACCTCTTGCTGTGAGGCAACAACGCTACCGCTGCACCATCGCGGAATCACTAGTTAATTGGGTAATTTGTGTAAATCAGTTTGCTCGTTTGCTCCTTTATGTACATATATATATATATATATATATATATATATATATATATATATATATATATATATATGTATATATATATCTAGTTTGTTTTCCCGCCTTTCTTATTACTAGAGTAGTCCATATACAAATTTGCTGTATTCAAGACTGTATTGTAGTTTCTGAGTTCCCCGGACCTTTCTGTGTTAGAGGGAAGCCTCTCAGCTTCTCATTGGGAGTGGTAAGTACTAGGTAGCCTATCTACCACAAGAGGAGTGGTTTCTAGCTCCCTTTCAACTTTCTGCTTTAAACGCCTGTGTTTGCATGGGTTTGTGTGCCGTGCAGCGCCACTAAGCTAGGGTAATCTATTACCAGTGCCAGAAAGTCTGCTATTCAATTTTTCCCTTAGATCGGGCTAGTTCTCTTCTCTCTTACATTTAACTAGCTTATTCGCCTAGCACTTCATCTGGCTTCTTGTAGCAATTATTGTAGCACACATAAGTGCAAACAGCACTAACCATGCTATAAGGAAACAGTACTTACTAATAATGACCATCCCTTCTGGCATGTCTAAAGGTCACTTCCCCTGTGCTTTCATCTATTAACTTGATGAACTTGGGCATCCTGAGGCAGTGTAGCAACTGCCTCATGTACACTGCCAACCCTCTCCTCTTACCTCCCAACACTCAGACTTGTGAGAGCTGCACTTGTATATCCAAACTGGAAGACATGCAGTCTCCAGCCAAGACCGGAATAGCTGGTCAAGAGGAGAAAGTCAACGCCTGCACCATACCACATGGAACACATAGCCCTCTAGAACACCCACCATCACAGCTGTCATTTAAAAACACAAACCACACACTCACCTTCATGGAGGCTCTCAATAGAAATCTACCCAGACAGCAGAGATCTCCATATCAGAAATGCAATTGACCACCACAATGCAGTATCTGTCTGCTTGGGATGACATGATTGACAGACCTCGATGCTTTGCCAGAGATGGCCTGGATCTGTCACCCCTAGGTTTTCGGATACTGGCTAAGGTTCTTGCCAACCCTATAGTGCCTTTTTAGGCAGTGTTCCAAAGAACAAATTACCCCCATAACAGCTATAAATAAATGCAATCTGAGGGTCATGCTGCTCAACGCTAGAAGTCTAAATCTCAAGATGCACTCGCTCGAAACAATCCTCAAAATGGAGAACATCGACATTTGTGCTGTAATGGAGGCCTGGTTTAAAGCAGCAGAAAGCACCCCTATGCTACCAGGCTATAACTCATTCCATACCTTTCAGCCCCAGAACATCGACCAAAGCTCCAAAGGTGGTAGTGTCTCCATATTCATAAAGGATATGCACACCCCCAGTCTAGTAGCCCAGCATAACGCATCGGAGATACTTCAGTTACAACTAACAGTGGGTAAGACGGCGATTCAGGTCGTAGCCTGCTGTAGGTCCCCAACCATGTCCCAAGACTCACTCCACATTCCTAAGCACCCTGGAAACTATTAGGATCCAACACAACATTCTCATACTGGGTGACTTCAACTACCCCTCCCATCAACTGGGAAAACTACTCATGCAGCAATACACTTGCCCAACGGTTCCTGGAATTCATTAATTCCAATGTGCTGGACCAACTCATTCTTACCCCCACTGGAGGAAGCAACATCCTTGACCTGGTTATTACTAACATAGTCAACCATTGATCAACACCAGTAGTCAATTCCTCCCTGGTTAGATCCAACCACAAACTAATTATCATGGAAATCCACATCTCGCCCACACCACCAGCAAAGGTAACCACCATAAAAAACTTCTCCAAAGCTGACTTTGGGCTTCTGAAAACAGAGGTGGCTAACTTCACGGCACCCATGCAAATGGAAAATAGGTGCATGACTGCTGAATCATACATCAATGCACTGTATGAACACGTACATAAATGCATGGAACTAGCCATACCCAACAGAACCAAGACACTTTCCTCCAAAAAAAGGAAGCCATTCTGGTGGTCCCTGCCATTAACAAACTATACAACAGAAGGAAGAAACTGTTGAAGAAAAATGTGCAGTCCCAAGACTGGAAAAACTCCCTTATTAGCCTCAACAAAAAGTTGAGATCCCTCATCAAAACCTCTAAAGCTAGCTATGAAGGCAAAATTGCGACAGACACTAAAAACAACCACAAAGACTTCTACAGTTATATCAAGAATCTCCACGGCAATACCTAGTTTTGCTCTGAGTTGCTGCACAACGGTACCTCCTATACTGAGCCAACAGATATTGCCAACATACTGGGTGACAGATTCAGTGCCAACTTTACCCCCACCCCAAAGGACCAATCACAATACCAGAAGAATGCCAGGCACCCAGCATTACTGCAGCACAGGTTAAAGCTGCATTGTCCAAGGCCAAGAATACAGCTTCCATGGGACCCGAAAATATCCCTAGCTGTGTTCTGCATGAACTACAAAGTGAACTGGCACCACACCTGTGTGCCCTGTTCAATCACAGCTTCACCTCAGGCTTTGTCCCCTACAGAATGCCTCACTTCTACAGTCCTCCCTCTCCGTAAAGGGGGAGTGGCTACAGACCCTGGGAATTATCCCCCCATTAGCCTGACAAGTCTGATATGTAAGGCTGTGGAGCGCATCATCATAGACTTAATTAACAAGGATATAGGGAATCTCCAAACTCTGGATCCCATGCAGTTTGGTTTTGTGAAGGGTAGATCATGCCTGCTCAACCAGGTTGACTTCTTTGAGTCAGTCACCAGAGCTGTGGAGAAGGGCAAGGCAGTTCATACAGCCTACCTCGATCTGGCCAAGGGCTTTGATACCATTCCCCACTCAGGAATTAGACTCGTCAAACTAGGCATCAACCCCTATATCACTAGGTGGGTTCTAACTGGCTCACAGATAGAACCCACAGTGTGAAAGTAGCAGACTCCAAGTCAGACTGCCGACCAGTCACAAGTGGAATCCCACAGGGATCGGTCCTAGGCCCTCTCCTCTTTGGCATCTACTTCTCAAAAGTCCAGGCTAACACGGAGGGACTCTGGTTGGCCAAGTTTGCCGATGATTGCAAGCTGGGAGCTATTAACTCCCCATGGGATGTAGACATCCTACAGAAAGGACTCACTGAGACCAACGACTGGTGTTGAAACTATGGCCTTAAGCTTAATGCCAAAAAATGCGTTGTCATTCCCTTTGGGAAAAACTCAGTTCCCACTAATTACCACAATAATGGCAACCCACTGAACACTGAAGGCGTTGTAAGAAATCTGGAGAGACAGGTTGACCGCAACCTCTGCTTCGATCACCACATTGCCACTGTGGTTAGAAAGTCCTTCTATGTGGCACATCTCATTACCAAGCGTTTTGCATCCAGGAAGACAGAGGTCATCATCTCCCTACTCTTCTCTCATTAGACCAGTCATCGAGCATAATGCCCCATTTGGCATGTACCTCAATAAACACCTGCAACAGCTGGAAAAGCCACAAAAGTACCTCACGAAGAGGATCCTAGGCCTTAAACACTTGCCCTACATGGACAGACTAAAAAACTCTAGCTTTTCTCTAGGTTCATAACCCAGAGACTGCCTATACTCTGGAATAGACTTCCCATACATGTCAAGCAGAGCACCTCACTGGTCCTTTTCAAGAGAAATCTTGATGAGTGGATGGGAAATAGAAAGTTCAGCCCAGGGATCACTCCAGTGGCTCTACTTGATAGAGACACAGGGAACTAACAGCAGCATGATGCCATGGCACTTTTATGGGCTAGGCTTGTAAAGGCTTCAGGGCCATTGGCCTAGTACACACCTATGAACCTATGTTCAATGGACTTTGAAAACCAACGTGTACGTAGCCCACTATCTTGGGCCTCCAATATTAACCTTTCATCTCTTGGTTTGAATTAGCCTCTCCTTAACCATTCCTGTGTTCAGTCCCAATCAACATGAAGTTCTTCAGTCCCAATCAACATGAAGTTCTTCCAGAAGTTTTCTGTACTTGCAACTATATTTATGCATTTTCCACATTTCTTGCCTTCTCATCTGGTCCATCACCTTATATTCTTTATTTTGATTTTTGGCACATTCAGTTGCTGCCTAATTTTTATCTACTTCTGGTTTGATTTCCCTTCCTGCTTGATGCCAATATGCTTCTGCTAGATTAAGCAGAGAAGTCATCTTAGATTTATTCTCCTCATGTTTCAATACTTTCACTTCCTTTGGGTCTTGTGAGCTCAGCAGATACGTGTGCAGTCCCATGATTGCAGATCTATACATGCAATCAATTTCAAGGAGTGCCTTCCCTCCTTCGGAATGGGAAATATATATAATCTTGGTATGTACTGAGTTTTATAAATCATTTGGTGAACATGAAGCATCCTTCTTGTTTTCCTTTGTAATCTATCCAACACGTTTTGAGGCCAGTCAGTCACTCCAAAACTGTAAGTTAGGACAGGAAGAACAAATTGGTTTATAGCTTGAATTTTGTTCCTAGATATCAACACTGTTTTCAGGCTTAATTTAAGTCTTTTAAAGTATTCCTTACCAAGTTTTATTCACATTTGTTCATGTTTTATTGTTGATCCTTCATTAGTTCCCAGATATTTATACACTCCCTCTCGCACAAGTTCTTTTACTTCACATTCTTGTCCCAAACTGATGATGTTCTTCATCTCACATTGCTGCAGTCCTTACTTATGGGTAGTCCGCTGTCCTCGGTCGGCCCGAATACCAAAGTATTAGGCTGACGTCGGTCATGGGCGCCTAGATCTGACATCAGAGCGTCAGGGTATAAAGGCGCATGACCGACGTCATATCCTCAGTCTTTTCTTGCCCCAGATGTCAGAAGGCCAAACCAGAAAGGCCACAGCCAAAAACAGAATACCTCCCAAAAACATGCCCAACAACAACCATCACCTAAAGCATAGCACCATGTCAAACTACAGTGGGGAAGGAGGGAGGGTAAATTGGACTGCAGCAATGTGGATCTTGAACATCTACATTTATGAATGCATACAAAACTGTACTATGTTCTTCATCTCACATTGCTGCAGTCCTTACTTATGGGTAGAATCCCAAAGCAACGGGAAAGGGAGGATGGTAAAAATCATAAAGCATTAGGGGCCGCTAAAATGCCCTGTAAAATTGCAGTGGTAAATCCAGCCCTAGACTTAGAATAAAGAGGAAGGTGGTAATGTTTAGAAAAAGTATGCACTGAACTCCAAGTAGCTGCCTCCAAAATGTCTTTTGTAGCTACCCCCCTTAGAAAGGCCGTAGAAGTAGCAGTAGCCCTAGTGGAATGAGGCCTGATTCCAGCAGGAATCTCCTTACCATGATGGGAATAACAGAAAGAAATACAAAACCCAATCCATTTAGAAATAGTTTGTTTTGAAACAGGTTTACCCTGTGAACCCAAAGCAAAAGAAACAAACAACTGTTGAGACTGTCTGAACTCCTTGGTTCTGCTCAAATAATAACGCAACTGCCTGTGAATATCCAAAGTATGCAAAATTTTCTCCCCTCTATTTTGGGGGTTTGCATAAAAAGTAGGCAAGTGAATAGTTTGATTTAAGGCCACACTAGAAACCACTTTAGGCATAAAGGAAGGATTAATGCAAAGATACCCTATCCTTATGAAAAATCAGGAAAGGCTCCACTGCCATGAGGGCCTGTAATTCAGAAACCCTTCTTGCAGAGGTAATGGCCAACAAAAAAGCAGTTTTCCATGACAAATACTTTAACTCGGCAGTAGCTGCAGGCTCAAAAGGTTGTAGAGTAAGTTTTTCCAAAACAAAATTGAGATCCCAAGCAGGAGTAGGAGCTCTACGTGGGGGGCTTATATTCTTTGCCCCTCTAAGAAATTGCTTAAACCAAGGATGAGAGAATAAAGGAGGGTCACAATCATAGTGAGCAGAAATGGCTGCAGCATGGACCTTTATCGAGGAGAAAGACAAACCCTTGTCCAATAATTCAGTAAGATATTGAAGAGCAACACTTAAATCAGGTTTAGAGACATCAAAGTCCTTCCCTTTGCTCCAAATAAAAAATCTCCTCCATTTATCAGCGTAAACTTTCCTGGTACTAGGCCTCCTGGCCTCCAAAATAACATTCAAAACTTGTTGTGGAAGCTGAGACCCTCCAGAGTCTAAAACAGAATATGCCAGGCTGTTAGATGCAGAGACTGAATCTTGACATTGAGGAAGTGACTGTCCTCTTGTGACAGAAGGTGCGGAATCAAAGGCAGAGGCCATGGAGGTTCTCGTACTAAACTCCTCAGTAGTGGGTACCAGTGTTGTCGAGGCCAATCCGGTGCTATCAAAATCATGGTTGGCTTGTCTTGTCTGACCTTCAAAAGTACTTTGGGAAGAAGAGGCAGAGGTGGAAAGGCATATACATGCAGATTGTTCCAACTGAATGATAGAGCGTCCACCTTCCAAGCTGTGTGATGAAACATTTTTGTGCAAAACTTTGGCAACTGGTAATTTAGTGGAGAAGCGAACAGATCTATGTCTGGAGTTCCCCATAACACTGTCAACTTTTGAAATACATGAGGATCCAATTTCCACTCGTGAGGATCCACTATTTGTCTGCTCAACACATCTGCTAAGGAGTTCTGTGCTCCTGGTAGAAACCTTGCCTGAAGAGTGAGTTGTTGATTGAGAGCAGTTTCCCACAGAATCATCGCTTGCCTGCAAAGAGGGTAAGAATGGGTTCCCCCTTGCTTGTTGATGTACCACATGACAGTAGTGTTGTCTGTTTGAATCAACACCTGCCCTGGGTGAAGTAAATCTTTGAAAGCCATCAATGCAAACTGGACTGCTAGCATTTCTTTCAAGTTGATATGCAAATGTTGGAGTTTGACAGGCCATGTGTTTTGCACCCATTTTCCATTGAGGTGTGCTCCCCAAGCCTTGTCCGAGGCATCTGTCCTTAGAATCTGACTCGCCTCTGGCCGGGTCACAGAGAGTCCCTTGTTTAGGTGACATTCCTGAGCCCACCACAAAAACTCCTGAATGCAAGGTATTATCTGAATGACAGTGTCTAGATCTTGGCAGTGCTGTGTCCATACATTTTTGAGATACCATTGCAAAGCCAGTGTTTGGCTAGACAGTTTTTTAGGAGTAGTTTGAACTCATGGTGGTGAGAATTATGTGTGATGGACTGTGGAAGAGAGTTCCACAATTTAGCTATTTTGTGTGAGTAAAGAGTAAGTAAGTTTGTGTCTGTTCAGGGTGCACATATAAATAGTTCTTACTCATGGCTAAATCTTTGTGCAGAGATGTTACAGAAGTTAGGTACTGCATCTGGGCCTGGGGTTTTCCAATTAGTGGCTTTTCTTAACTTTGTTTCAATCTCTCTAGCTGTTTATCATCATCTTCTTTTGGCTGTTCCCGTTAGGGGTCACCACAGTGGATCACCTGTTTCCATTTATTCCTGTCCTCTGCATCTTGCTCTGTCACACCAACCACCTGCATGTACTCTCTCACCAGATCCATAAACCTTATCTTAGGCCTTCCTCTTTTCCTTTTACCTGGTAGCTTCATCCTTAGCATCTTTTTCCCAATATACTCAGCATCCCTCCTCAGCACATGTCCAAACCAACGTAATCTTGCCTCTCTGGCTTTGTCTCCAAACCTTCCAACCTGGGCTGACCCTCTAATATACTTATTCCTAATCCTGTCCACCCTCTTCACACCCAGTGCAAATCTTAACATCTTTAACTGTGCCACATCCAGCTCAAACTCCTGCCTTTTTGTCAGTACCACTGTCTCCAACCCATATAACATAGCTGGTCTCACTACCCTCTTGTAGACCTTCCCTTTCACTCTTAAAGGTACTCGTCTGTCACAAATCACTCCTGACACTCTTCTCCGCCCACTCCATCCTGCCTGTACTCTCTTCTTTACTTCTTTTCCACACTCACCCTTACTCTGAACTATTGACCCCAAGTATTTAAACTCATCCACCTTCGCCACCTCTACTCCTTGCATCCTCACAATTCTTCTATCCTCCCTCTCATTCACACACATATTCTGTCTTAGTCCTGCTGACCTTCATTCCTCTTCTCTCTAGAGCATATCTCCATCTCTCCAGGGTCTCCTCCACCTGTTCCCTGCTCTCACTACAGATCACAATGTCATCTGCAAACATTATAGTCCATGGGGACTCCTGTCTGATCTCGTCTGTCAACCTGTCCATCACCATTGCAAATAAGAAAGGGCTCAGAGCTGATCCTTGATGTAACCCCACCTCCACCTTAAACGCATCTGTCACTCCCACCGCAGACCTCGCCGCTGTCACACTACCTTCGTACATATCCTGTACCACTGTTACATACTTCTGTGACACTCCTGACTTCCTCATATAATACCACAACTCCTGTCTAGGCACCCTGTCATATGCTTTCTCTAAGTCTACAAAAACAGAATGCAACTCCTTCTGACATTCTCTGTACTTCTCCATCAACACTGTCAGAGCAAACATCACATCTGTAGTGCTCTTTCCCGGCATGAAACCATACTGCTGTTCACTAATCATCACGTCCCTTCTTAACCTAGCTTCCACTTCTCTTTCCCATAACTTCATGCTGTGACTGATCAATTTAATCTCTCTAACTGTTACTTCATCCCATTTCATATCATGTACCTTTAAACTTCTTATTCTATCTTTTACATCTTCTATCCATTTAGCATCTTTGTTATGTTCCACAGGTTCTTCATAAATAGGTCTCCAAAAATGTATCAATTTCTTCTTGTTTTGGTGGTCTTTCTATTCCTTTTACCTTGTTTCCCAATTCTCTGTAAAACTTTTTTGGGTCATCAATAAATTGCTTATTTTGTACTTTTCCTTTATATTTATGTACATACCTTCTATGTTTTTTGCCTGTGCTGAGATTTGTAGTTTACAGTAGAGAGTCAATTATCCAAACTAATTGGGAGTTAGGATAGTTCGGATAATCAAACATACATTGAACCAGATAAAAAACATCTAAAATCTTGTTTTTTTCTGCATGCATACACTTTTCAACCACTGAGCAAATCCACTGGACAATAAAGAATATTTTTCACACACAAACAGACTACAAGCTCAAAACATGCACAGGTAAATACATATAACATTTACATATTCAGACTTTATGAGTTTTCCTACTCAAAAACTTTGGAAAGCTATGTTCGGATAATTGACTGTTCAGATAATTGACGTTCGGATAATCGACTCTCTACTGTATTGCAATAGTGTTTGATAGATCGTAATCTGTTCTAATACTGCACATTGCTTTTATCACGTCTGTCTTTCTAAGTATTTTTGTTGATCTCTTCCCTCTTCTAACAATGACCCTTCTTGTCTTAATTGCTTTATAGTTTTCTCTATTCAATACTTCTGTGATGCCCCAACACTGGCCCAGTAATCAAGGAGCCTCAATGATCACCACTGGCAACCTTGGGGGCATACACACTGGGAGGATAAGTACACACACAGTAAACTGCAATTTCCCTTAAGAGCAGTACACATAGACCATAGTCAGTCTGGGGCTGGTTTCTCCCTCTTTCACCAAATCCCCATTAAGACTCCCCACTGGCACAGCTATAGGGTTGAGATCTCAGCTGAGTGGCCAAGCCAAGACCTCCAGCACTCACTCTGTCCAACCAGTGCTTTGTATCCCTGCCCAAGTAGCCAAGACACACACACACACACACACACACACACACACACACACACACACACACACACACACACACACACACACACACACTTACTTTGAGGTTTGATTTGTACACACACCCAGGAAAGGCTGACACAGGTTTAGTAGCTATGCCCCCTTCTGCCCAGACTATAAGGTAGTTTTCACTGCCACCAGCCACTATGTACCAACTACTTTAAGGTCCCTAGCAAAAGCTGGCCAGCCTTACTGTGTAGTGTTACTATTAATACATATGGTAGTTTGACCAAAAGCTATTCAATTAGGAGTTGGCTACACAGCATCCAAATAAATATGCAAGAACTCTCAGAACATAAATATGTCTCTATACAGATCACCACGATGAAATGTTTATATATATTTAATAATAAATAATAAAAGAACAAGAAAATGCTCAGTAAATAATCAGTTACATCAGAGTTCAAAATCACAGGAAATACTTAAAACAACATTGCAGGAGTCTCAAATAAATAAAGAAAACATCTAAGCTATACTTTACTGTATTCCTGTCTGTATCTAAGAGAAATTAGTGTACCTTAGTTATCTTAATTACAGAGCCAGGCAAGACAGATGTGGTGAGTGGGTTTTCCAGCTGATGCTGTCAGGTCAAAGACAAAATACAAAATGCTCAGTCTCTCTCTCAGAGAGTTCTTTAATTAGTATTTCAGATATTACTGCTGGGATAGCTGGCAGCTTGACATCACTTCTTGTCATCTATCAGTTCCCAGGCTCACAGCTATTAATTTTAGCATTTACCTGTGAAAACACATAGACCTTGGATCCTTTGGCAAATGGTGGAAGTTGTAAAATAATTTCCATTCCTCCACATTTAAAGACAACACAAAAAACTTCTAGTTCTAGACATTGCCTCCTGTTGCACTGAAACTGAAAGATAACATATTTTTATTATGTGGTTATAAAATAATTTAATTTCAACTATTTTTTCTGATGTTTTGCAAGTTAACCTTCTATGTGCCAGTTCCCACGGTTAAAATATATACATTTACACAGTTATAATAGTTTATATACATTTCTGTTCTTTTCCAGTAAGATACACTGTAGATACATCTTTAAGCCGAGTACTCTACAACATATCTCTTCAGCACACGTCTGTGTAAACAGTCTTAAATGACATACAGTTCTAATACATTTGTAACACAAGCATATGAGTCATATTGATATTCACAAATGACACCTAACCATTTACAAAATTCCAGATAGCTAGGCTGACAATATTTCCTTTTGTGACGGCTTCCATGATGGTATTCAATTTCTCCCCTTCCTTTCCTTAATTTAGCTGCACAGTAATATATCCTGTTTATTTCTGTTATATCGCATGGATCTCTATGGAGTGTCCTAATTACTGTGTTCATTTGTTTTATCAAACTTCTGACTTTTTGGGGTTTTATTGACCTTCTGCAGTCTCTCTATCCTTATTAAATCAAGCAACTCTTCTCTTAGCTCATTTTCTTCTAAACTGAGGGCACATTTTTTGTTTTCCATTTCCTGAGGGCGTTCTAGAAAATTCTATAGCATCTTCCTCTGGCACATTCTCTTCACTTTCACCCTGTGCCATCTTTTGCTCTGTCATATGGGAACTCACTGGCCTGTCACTCCTCAACATGTGTCAGAGTTTCCCCAATTTCCTGTTCCTTCCCTTGCTGTCCAGCTTCAAGTGAACTTTTACACTGGTTTCCTGTGGAAGGCTCCAAAATATCTTCATATGGCACCTGACCAGTTGCTTCCCATTCCAATGTTTTTTCTTTAATTTGGGTATCCATTGCTCTATTCTGTTGTGGTGCTGACTGCATTAGATTTTCTACACAAAATCCTTCACTTTGCAGGTACTCCATAACTTCAGTTTCTATTTAACTTCTCCATTATTAATCTCCATTCTACTTTTCCCTGAGCAGTGCTGCGCATTGTTCCTCAGTCTGAGTATGCAATGTCAATTACCGTTAGCCCTGATCAGTGCTGGGCATTATTTTGAAGGCTTCTAATACAGTTAAAGAAGGCTTTGTGGTTATAGGTTCATGGGTTGTTACTAGGCCTTTACATGCCTAGCTGCGCACCACAAACTATTTGGGGGGGGGGGGCATGTTAGATACAGGTCATCGTACCACTCTCCCTCCTGCAAAGTTTGCATACGGAAGGGTCCCTGGTCATCACCACAGATCATTCAACCTCACTCCCTCTCCCCAGGATAAGATGGATGGCTGATGGCCACTTCACTTGTCCCCTGGACTGACTGTTTTAGTCATTGATTCTGCTCCAGAACATGGGACACAGGCAAAACAGATGGATGCCTTGGCTTTGTACAAGCAGGTTGGCTTGTTCACCTATTTCTTGTTTTCTGTTATGTCATACTTTCCTTCTGCCACTACCTGTCAAGCACTGCAGACACGATCTCTGAGAGGGCAAAGTACTTTAAGCATCTTTTAGGTGTATAAACAGAAATAGGCAGGGTTTTCCTATCTGCCAGCTGTATTTGCACTGAGTAGTCTCTGTCATCCACCCAGGCTGACGGTACTAATTTAAGTAACCATTTTCTCCCACACTTCCACGTACTGTCACCCTGCCACCTATGTTTGGTGAAGCAAGGAAACTGCCACCAGTGTACCAGGTTTACCACATCCATAAAATTACCCATTTTCATTCTTAGTCTTAATTTGGTTATACAACTGGATCAAATTACAGAGATATGGGACCTTGTTTGCTTAATCGTGAAGCAATGCCTGCTTCCCACTCTTCAGTGAGAACAGGGCAACACACTAGCATAGGGATGCAGTTCTCTGCAGCCCTGCTGGAAACTGAGCAGCTCTGCATAGCCAGTCAGTAATTAACTACCATCAAAACCTGTTTTTTTATGCTGTTTTACTCTGCTTATAGTTTTATCACATAGAAGTTCTCTGTCTGTATGTAGCACTCTCGCTATATTTGTAGTGTTACTACACAGAATGCGGTTTCTCCTGATGATTCCCGCATGACATTAATGATTCCCGCATGACATTAATTCTCATTCATTTTCTAGATATTTTTCTGTAGTGTTACCACATGTAAATGTTTTAGGTTCATAGGTTCATACTAGGCTATCTGCCCAAGGGCATTTATAAGCCTAGCCCATAGTTATGTGGCTTTCGCCACCCCTTTAGTTTGAATAAAAACTATGCCTATCATTTTTCTGTGCCTCTGTCAAGCAGTGACACTGAAGTAATCCCTGGGGTATATCTGCGATCTCCCATCCATTGGTCAAGATTCCTCTTGAACAAGGCCAGCGAGGTGCTCTGCCTCACATGTACTGGGATTTTGTTCCACAGCATAGGGAGTGTCTGGGTGATGAATCTGTCCCTCCAGCACGTTCTATTTATAACCGTGTCAAGGTTTAAGTCTCCGCCCTTGTGGTTCTGAGGGATCTAGATTTTTGAGGTGAAGCATATTCATCAAATCTGGGTTTGACATGGCCTTATATGTCAGGCACAGGTCACCTCTGAGCAAGCGGTATGAGACTGAATAGAGCTGGAGTTCTTTCAGTCGGGCAGCATAAGACATATTTTTGAGACCCTTTATCCTTTTGGTGAGGAACTTTTGGGGCCTTTCAAGCTGCAGCAGGTGTCTGGTCAGATACATTCGAATGGGGCATTGTACTCAATCATAGGTCTAATGAGTGATGAGTACAGGGGACGATGACCTCCCTTGATCTAGATGTGAATCCCTTCATGATCAGGTGGGCGATATAGAAGGTTTTCCTAACTACTTTAGCAACATGAGTGTCAAGCGAAGGCTACTGTCAACTTGGGTCCCCAGATCCCTGATGACTTTTTCTGTGCTCAGTGGATTGCCACCTATATGGTAGCTAGGGGTAACCTTGTTTTTCCCGAAGGGTATGACTATGCATTTTTGGCGTTTAACTTCAGGCCATGGCTCTGGCACCAGTTATCCGTTTCTGTGAGGCCCTTCTGGAGGATATCTGTGTCAGATGTGTTTTCGACTATGGCCCAGTTTGCAGTCATCTGCAAACTTTGTCAGCCATAACCCTCCTGTGTTTGCTTGTACTTCAGAAAAGTAGATGCCGAACAAGAGTGGACCCAGGACTGAGCCCTGTGGGACACCACTTGTGACAGGCTTTGAGTCTGACATGGCTCCAGCAACTCTGACCCTGTGGGTTCTGTCACTTAGCCAGTTTGCAACCCATCTTGTGATGTATGGGTTTACATTCAAGCTGATGAGTTTTTCGATGATACCTGAGTGGGGTATTGTGTCGAAGGCCTTTGCCAGGTCGAGGTAGGCTGTATGGGCTGCCTTTCCCTCATCAATGGCCTTGGTGACTGTCTCGAAAAAGTCAACCAAGTTTAAGAGGCAGGATCTGCCTTTGACAAAGCCAAACTGGGTTGGATCCAAAGACTGCAAGTTCCCTATGTCTTTATTTATGAGTTCCATTATGATCCTCTCCATGGCTTTGCAGATAAGGCTTGTCAAGCTAATGAGGCGGTAATTTCCAGGGTCTGTGGAGGCACCTCCCTTATGAAGTGGGACCACAGTCGCCGTGCGCCACTCCTTGGAGTGCGTATCCTGAGGTGAGGCTAAGATTAAACAGCTGTCCTAACTGTGGGTTTAATTCCTCGTTGAGTTCATGAAGCACACAGCCGGGGACACCATCCGGTCCCATGGATGCTGTGTCTTTTGCCTTAGTGAGGGCAGTTCTCACCTGGGCGTCGCAGATGTTTGGGCGCTACAATCCTCTGGAATAGATATCTCTCCTTTTGGGGAGGGAGAAGTTTGCACTGAACCTGTCAGCCAGTATGTTAGCAACGTGTGTAGGTTCAGTAATTTTCACATCATTTTGAACTAATTCTGAGCATATCTGGGAGTTTCCTCCTAGGTTTCTAACGTAGCTAAAGAAGGCCTTATGATTGTCTTTAGAGTCCTTGGCGATTTTTCTCTCAAAATTTGCCTTGGATGATTTTATGAGAGCTCTTAGTTTTTTACCTATAATGATCAAAGGTGTCTTACCTTTCAAGGATTTTGCTCTATCTTGTAGTAGCTTCCTCCTTTTGTTGTAGAGCTTGTTTATGGCTGGGGTCCACCAGACTGGACGCTTGCCTTTGGTACAGAGAGTCTTAGTTTTGTTTGGGATTGCCTGATCCATGCAGTCCTGTAGGTGCTGGTAGAAGGCATTTGTAAGTGATTCAGCGGTTTGAGTAATGTTTACCACTGGCTCAGGGGCCTTAAAGGAGACCACACTAGTTTTTAGAAGTGTGAAATCGGCTTTTGAGAAGTTTTTCACTGTGGTCTTTTTGTTTCAGGTGGGGGTGGGATGAGGACCTCCAGCGAGATTAGTTTATGATCTGATCTCACCAGTGAGGGGTATACTTCCGGTGTTGAACATTTTGATCCCATGTTCGTGATGATGAGATCAAGTATGTTTTCTCCTCTTGTGGGGATGGTGACTAGTTGTTCCATGGCATTTGAGTTTATGAACTCCAGGAATCTTTGGGTTAGAGTGTTGGGCTTGAGTAGTGTTCCCAGTCTATATTAGGGTAGTTGAAGTCACCTAGTATGATGGTGTTTGGAGATACATTTATCCTCCAATGTTTTCAGGAAGGCCATGTGAGGTTCCTGAGTTTGAGAGGGTGGCCTGTAACATGCTACAAATTGCAGAGCAGTCTTGCCTATGGTTAATTGCACCTGGATGGTCTCCGATGCATCGTGCGTTGCCACCAACCTTGAGGTGTGGGTGTCCTTTATGAATATGGACACCCCCTCCTTTCTTGGTGTTGTCCAGATTTTGGGGCGGAATGCATGATATGAGGTGAAACCTGTTAGTGCTGGGGTGCTCTCAGGAGCCTTGAACCAGGTTTCTGTCACAGCACAGACATCGATGTTCTCCATATTGAGAAGGGCCTCGAGTGCGTGCATCTTGAGAGTGAGACTTCTGGCATTGAGCAGCATTACCCTTAGTTTTTTCCTTTTGGTGTTCTAGGGTGGTAGGTTTAGAATTTGAGCCTTTCCTTAAAAAGGCACTATGGGGGTGGCAAGAGCCTTTGCCAATATCCGGAAACCCAGGGGTGACAGGTGCAAGCCGTCCCTTGTGAAGCAGCGTGGCTTGTCCAGCATGTCATCCCAGGCAGACAGACATTGGATCCCCTTTGAATGACACCAGAATTTAAGCCAATTATTAAAGCTGATCATCTTATCACTGTATTGTGGCATCATTCTAGGTGAAGGTAGGATACTGCTCAAGGTCAGGGTCATACCTGCCTGGGTTACATAATCAGAGAGCTCCTCGATGTCCCTTTTAATGTAGTCCAAGGAGGTACGTCTCAGGTCGTTGACACCAGCGTGGACAATGACTGAGTCGTACTTGTACCTGCTGTTGAGAGACCTGAGTGCTTGCGTTATGTGGTGGATTCTAGCGCCCGACAGGCAGCTTACTGTGACCTTCTCCTTACTCAGTCTGGTGAGCGGGGCGTCAGTGTGTCTGACTATGGAATCACCAATGACAAGTGTGTCTGGCATTTTGTTTGGCCTTAAGGGCTGTGACTGTTTGACACTCTGACTGTGTGGTCTATGTGTTGCATGTGTTGGGTCGTGAGGTGGTAGTTGTTTGGGTGTCTGCTTTGGTGGCCTCTGCTGTTTTGGTAAATTTTTGATCAGAGCCTCCGAGTATGTCTTTGTGTGAGTATGTGTATGATTTGAAGTTGTGATGGTACCATGTGTGACTGGGTATGTATTGTGTGTGGTTACCTTCTCCTCCTGTCTGGTCTTGCCAGTCCTATGTTGAGAGAGCTCAGCCTCCAGTTTGGCCGTATAGTTGCATCTCTCGCATGTATTTGTGTTTTGTGGGAGGAGGAGAGGATTGTCTGTGTACATGAGGCAATTGTAACATTGCCTCAATATTCCCAGGTTCACCAGTTGAGCTGGAGAGGACACTAGCAACTGATCCCTAGACATACTAGAAGTAGTAGATAAAGAGACTTTCAAAGGACTCCGGGGGAAGTGGGTTTTAGGCTGGTGGGGTACTATCTATAATAAGAGTGCTTTATCAAGGTGCAAGTACTGTAGGAGTAAGTGCTAGGCTTTACAGATAGAGAATAGTCTACTTGGGAATCAAGTAGAGATGAACTTTTCAGTTATAGGATATGCTGGTTAGATTAGCAGTACAGCTCGAGGAAGGTAGTTCTAAGGGAAAATTTGAAGAGTGGAATTTAGATGGCCCGAATAGTTAACCTTGTTTAACCGCTGCTCTTGTGTGCAACAGTGGCAACTCAGCTAGCGTTTAAGCGTGTTTTATAGCAGGGGCTGAAGGGAGCTAGGAATTGGCCCAAAGCGACCAATGGACTACTAGTTTCTGGCTGAAACTTCACCAAATCGGACAGAAAGGCCGCTCAGTGCTTCCCACTCCCACTGGTAAGCAAAGAAACTTCCCTCCTTCCTAATAAGGCAATGAATCAGTAACAGGAACTAAAAACAAAGCCCAGGGATCAGCAACTCTGAAACTGGACTACTCTAGTTCAGTAAGGCGGGAAAACAAGAGATTTTTTGTTTTGTTACAGAGATAAGGAAAAAACAGACAGTAAATGCTATAAATGCTGTAAATCGGCTAGCGCACTTTAGTGTGTAGCCTACAGAAACAATTTGCAACAATTAGTAACTTAAAGTGCAATAAACAGTGTAAAATGCAGAAATCACTTAAAGTAGCAGTAAAACAGGCGAAATGCAGTCGCTAGCTTAATAACAGTGGGAAAGCCACAAAAAATACGTATATCTGGTAGAAAGTCACTCTTTTAGCTCTCTGCTGCTTGGATCACTCTGCAGGCCACCACGAGGATCTGTGCTGAGTTGGTACAAGCTGGAAAACGCGTGTTTAGCGTGTTTTATAGCAGGGGGCTGAAAGGAACTAAAAACAAAGCCCAGGGATCAGCAACTCTGAAACTGGACTACTCTAGTTCAGTAAGGTGGGAAAACAAGAGATTTTTTTTTTTTTTTTTTTTCATAGTATATAAGAGGCTGTGGTTACTGAGAACATGCACATATTTAAGCAATTTTTTTTCTTATCGAACTGCATGTGTTCTTTAGACTGTTTGAGAAAGAAACAGTTTTCACCTTTTTTTTTTTTTTTTTTTTTTTTTTTTTTACAATGGGGATTATGTGTTGCTGCACCACAAATGTGTCACATACATATTTGTATGCATGATGTGGTGTGTACACTTGTCAGCACATTGCAGGACAACACAAGTCTTAATGGTCACCCCAAATATATCAAATCTATAATTGGAGGTTAATAGTACTTATACCTACAAGCACTGTTTCTATGAGTCAAACCACCTGTTGGTGCCAGTTTAGGGTAAAGTTCACCCTGTCCATATGACCGTTTCGTTCTTGTAGTTTGATGACGTAGTGATTCAAATACCCCCACCCCCCCAAGATTCTGTTTCCACAGCTCTCTTCCTGGGCAGCTGATAGATTTTCATTTTACTTCTCTCTCACTTTTTTTTAAATCCTTGCAAACTTTAATAAATCAGTAAGCACTTTCATATCTTTACAAAATAAGTACCCAGGCTTAATCAGACTGATTTTCAAACACATACACCCCATTTCTATATACGGGAATTATTTCTTCATACCCATTACATTTTTGACACAGGCTCATAAGCAGGTCAATTGAAACACATATACAAAGTAAAGTTAAGTTTTATCATGTTATGCAGTTTTCAGTCTCCTTACAAAATCCATCTGAAATGTTGGCTTAAACTGTAAAAAAATCACCTTTGTGTATAACTCACTGGCACAATATGTGGTAAGAGAAGCTTAACTAATCCAGTTAGCATATGAATTAATTCTAAGCTTGCTGTTGGCCTTTTTGACAATGTCTTAGGATTTATTGATCTTTGACATGGCTAGTCAAACAGTGGGTGTTAAACAAGGTGAAAATGTCCCCATTTAACTTAATGAAGCTCAAGCTACACTATTTTTGACTTTATCCTGAAAGAATGTCATTTCATTGAATGAGAAGCCATTTAAATTGTATGTATTCATTCATTGCATTTATTTTAAGTTGTTAGCCAGCGTAATTTACTAACCACAGAATACAAATTTTAGGTATTGCCTGCGTGAATCCTGTGGTGTGAGACAATGTTGTTTGAAATTGTTTTTAATTGATTGTTTCTAATTGATTGGGGGTGTGGTAGCTGGTGGGTGTTTTTTATTCAGGAGGTGATGCATGTCTGACAGTTTTTTCAGACTTTAGCTCGGATGAGAACTCACTAGTCACAGAGGATGGTTGAAGAAGAGGTCAATGTAGTCTTTTTTTCCGAGTTTTTACTCTGTACACATTTTACAGCTGGTGACAGTTGGGTGTATGAACTAGGTTCAGTGGGTGATGTGACACTGGACTTCATTTAAGAAACAACTAGCTCTGTAAGGGGAGATATACATGTGTTTGCCACACAGCTGCTGGACACTACAGGTAAGTGTAAATTTTTATGCCTGGGCAATTCTTATTAAAACTGTGATGAATTATTTGTATAATCAATTTTGTTTGTTATAATTGTTAGAAAAACAAGTAGGGATTGTGTATTTAGTTCAATTTTTTTGCAGTGGTATATGGTTTTACGTTTCATTTTTGCAAATTGCTGATCTTTAATTTATATTACTTGGCTAGCTGTGTCAGTAAGTGAGTGAGATTCCCTACATTTTTTTAATTATTTTTATTCAGTTGTTTGTTGACTGTGTTAGGGTTGATCATTTCTTCCTAGCAGGTAGGATTTTGTTTTAGGCTTGTGCTCATCTAGCAAACAGTTATTCTTTGTGACATTTTATAAGATTTAGTTGGTGACCATTTAGTTTGTTTTTTGTAAATGTTTATTTCTGTTTGTCTTCCTAAGTGTGTATCTGCATATGTATGTATATGTAAATGTATGCATGTATTTATTTATTTATTAACATTTGTTAACTGGGTATCCGACTGGGTTAGAAACCCATTTTCAAAGGAGACCTGGGGAGAAAAGCTCCAGTCTAGAACAGTTTAGTTAATGTACAAGTATGTAGCAGTAAATGTAACAAAAATACATGTTCTGAGTTCACATAAGGAATACAAGGTCATAGCAGAGTTTTACATAGTATGCAAAATACATGAGGTAAAAATATTAGTTAAACAATGAATGCAATATTGACAATCCAGAATCAGAAATTTAGAAGCTATACAGTAGTGTATCATGTCCCACAAAAAGAATTAGAGAGATAGTATGCAAGTCATGCAAGATCTGGGAAGTAATAGGAAAGCCCATACCAGGGATAAATACATGCATATTTATTGTGTACATTTTGTAGTTTTTGGAGAAGTCATGTACTGCTAGAGGCCCATAGGAATGTGGTTACATGTAATTTCATAGGTTCATAGGCGTTTAGTAGGCTAATGAAAACAAGGGCCTTTTTAAGCCTAACCATGCATCGCAAATCTCTGACAAGTTCTGATACCCTTGGTAAGTGTAAGCATGAGCCTGGGAGATGAACCATTTACAGGTTACCTCTGTCCATTAGAAACATATGTTCAATCATAGCCTCACCTCAGGCTTTGTGCCCACTGAATGGCGCACAACAATGGTTATCCCACTCCACAAAGGGGGAGCCACCACGGACCCCGTGAACTACCGCCCCATTAGCCTAATGAGCCTGGTCTGCAAGGCTATGGAGCGTATCATTATGGAACCTATAAACAATGACATTGGTAATCTCCAAACTCTGGACCCTACCCAGTTCGGGTTTGTAAAACGCAGATCATGTCTCTTAAACCTGATAGACTTCTTTGAAGCCCAAAGCCGTAGATGAGGGTAAGGTGGTTCACACAGCCTATCTAGATCTCGTCAAGGCTTTCGACACCATTCCCCACTCTGGAATTATAGACAAACTCACTAAACTAGGTATAAATCCCTATGTCACAAGATGGGTTGCCAACTGGCTCACTGACAGAACCCACACTGTGAAAGTAGCAGACTCTAAATCCAACATCAGACCAGTGACAAGTGGAGTACCACAGAGTTCAGTCCTATGTCCTCTCCTGTTTGGTATTTATCTGAAGTACAGGCTAACACAGAAGGACTTTGGCTAACAAAGTTTGCAGATGACTGCAAACTAGGAGCCGTAATCAAAACTCCTAAAGATGTGGACATCCTACAAAAGGGCCTCACTGAGACAGATGCCTGGTGTCAAAGCCATGGCCTCAAGCTCAATGCCAAAAAGTGCATTGTCATCCCTTTGGGTAAAAACTCTCTACCCATGAACTACCACATAGGCGGTAGTCTGCTTAACACCAAAAGTGTGATAAGAGACCTTGGGACACAGGTGGACAGTAGTCTCTCCTTTGATAATCACATTGCCACAGTAGTCAGGAAATCCTTCTACGTGGCACACCTCATCACAAAAGGTTTCTCATCCAGGAAAAAAGAGGTCATTGTTCCCCTCTACTCATCACTCATTATACCCATTATAGAGTACAACGCCCCTTTTGGTATGTACCTCACAAGACATCTACAACTGTTAAGGCCACAGAAAATACCTCACAAAGAGGATTACTGGCCTCAAACAAATGCCCTACGCAGACCGTCTCAAAAAACTCCAGCTTTACTCCGTCGCATATCCCCTACTCAGAGGTGATCTCTGCCTAACATACAAAGCTATGTCAAACCCAGAGCTGTTGGACATGCTCCACTTAAAGAAATCCCAAGTCCTCTAGCTACACACTCTAGGGACCTAAACCTTGTCACCACAATAAACATAACATGCTGGAGGAATAGATTCCTGTTCCAGAGACTTCCCATACTCTGGAATAAACTACCTATCTATATCAAACAAAGCACCTCGTTAGCACTCTTCAAGAAAAATCTTGATGATTGGATGGGAGATAGGAAATTCACCCCGGGGATCACTTCTGTGGCTCTGCTTGACAGGGGCACAGGAAAATAATTTTTCTTGGGTGGCAAAAGCTAGGGTACCGTTTGGCTAGGCTTATATAGGCCCTAGGGCCAATAACCTAGTATCTACCTATGAACCTATAGGTGCCAAACCAGGGATGAATTTCCAGTTTCCCATCTAGTTGTCCAAGTTGCACTTGAATTGGGTTAAGGAGGAACTCTGCTTCACATGGATGGGGAGCCTGTTCCACAGACTGGGTAATCTGTGGGACACATGCCTCTCTCTCCAGCAGGTCCTATTTATATCACAGGCAAGGTTTAAGTCTTTAGAATAGGTAATTCTGGTGCTGTTTGTTTTGTGGATATGCAGGAAGTCCATCAGAGTGGGGTCTGACAATGTCCTGTATGCCAGGCATAGATCTCCCCTCAAAAGCTTGTAGGAGACAGAGTACAGGGATAGGGTCTTGAGGTGGTCTGCATAGGACGTTTTACTTATGCCCTGTATTCTTTTAGTGAAGTACCTCTGTGAACATTCCAGTTGTTGGGTATGCCTAGTTAGGTACATACCAAAGGGGACATTGTAATCAATGATAGGGCTGATGAAAGCCGAATACAGTGGAACAATGACTTCTTTGGACTTCAGTGCCATACCTTTGTTTATAAGCTGCTCAGCATAGAATTATTTCCTCACCACTGCAGAAACGTGATGGTCAAAGGCTAGATTGCTGTCTGTGTGTGTCGCTAAGTCCCTGACTAGTGGGTCACCTCTAAGGTGTTTGTTGTCAGTATGATAGTTACCAGGGATGGATCTTCCCAAAGGATGCTATTCTGTATATCTTGGCATTTAGTTTTAGTCCATGGCTCTGACACCAAATGTTTGTCTGTGTCAGCCCCTTCTGCAGAACATTTATGTCAGTGTGTGATTCAATGACAGCTCATAATTTGCAGTCATTTGCAAATTTAGTCAGCCAGACCACTGATGTTGGCCTTGACTTCTGAGAAGTAAATGCCAAAAAGGAGCTATGCCAAAAAGGAGCTGTCCAAGGACTAATCCCTGAGGGACTCTACTTGTGACTGGCCTCTTTGAAGAGATAGACTCCCCAATTCTAACTTCTTGGGTCCTGTCTGTGAGCCACTTGGCTATCCGCCTGGTGACATACAGGTTTGTACCTAACCTCTTGAGTTTGTCAACAATGCCCAGTGGGGTATTGTGTCAAATGCCTTGGCCAGGTCAAAGTAGGCAGTGTGAATGATCTTAAAATGAATTAATTAATAAATACTCTACGTGTACTGAGCCATCTGACTGCTCTTAGTTTCATTGGCATCTAAGCCAAAGGGGAAGGCAGAGTTTGGACAATTGGTTTCCTGTAATTTAACATTCCTCTTTTTAAACCTGAGAATATCCAGAGGCATTTTATATTGCTACTGAAAACACCTTTTGAATTAATGTTCCAAATAACACATGTGAATGTCAGAACTTTGATTTCACTGATGTATAATTCAGACAGGTATATGAATTCTCTTTTCGTGCAGAGTAGTAGTATCTGTTGTTGAATGTTTAAGTTTTAGTCATCTATAATTTCTTATATCTGTTAACTTGTCCTCTTCTGTAATGGTTAAATTTTCCAATTTGCATCCACGTAAGACAAACGGATCTCTTATTCAATCCAAGAATGATATGTCACGCAAGGGAAAATATTTTTCAATATTTGTACTAAATAATCTTAATGTTTGTAAAATTAGATCTATAGGTTCACAGGTGTTTACTAGACTAATGACCAGAAGGGCCTTTTTAACCCTAGCCATGCATCCCAAATCTCTGACAAATTCTGATACCCTTGATAAATGTAAGCAGGGGTTTGGGAGATGAAATATTTACGAGCAAGGGCCTGGGAGATGAACCATTCACAGGTTGCCTGTGTCCATTAGAGATGTAGTTGCCAAACCAGGGATGCAATTCCTGTTCCCCATCCAGTTGTCCAAGTTGCACTTGAATTGGGTTAGGGAGGAACTCCGCCTGTTCCATAGATGGGGTAGTCTCTGGGATCCATATCTGTATCTCCAGCAGGTCCTGTTTATATCACAGGCAAGGTTTAAGTCTTTAGAATGGGTAATTCAGGTGCTATTTGTTTTGTGGATATGCGGAAGGTCCATCAGAGTGGGGTCTGACAAAGCCCTGTATGCCAGTCATCGATCTCCCCTCAAAAGCCTGTAGGGGACAGACTATAGGAATAGGGCCTTGAGGCAGACTGCTGTTCTTTTAGAGAGGAACCTCTGTGGATGTTCCAGTTGTTGGATATGCCTGGTTAGGTACATACCAAAGGGGGCATTGTACTCAATGATAGGTCTAATGAATACCGAATACAGTGGAATATTGACTTCCTTTGACTTCGGTGCCATACCTTTGTTTATAAATTGTGCAACATAGAATGATTTCCTTACTACTGTAGACGTGATGGTCAAAGACTAGATTACTCTGTGTGTGTGTGTGTGTGTGTGTGTGTGTGTGTGTGTGTGTGTGTGTCTAAGACCTCAACTACTGGGTCAACTCTAAGGGGTGTGTGGTCAATCTGATAGTTGCCATGGGTGGATGACTTCCCAAATGATACTGTTATGCATTTCTTGGCACTTAGATGTTCTTTGTGTTTCACTGTTGCAGTCATTACATTTAGGTTATCTGCTTTGCAGTAGCCTTCAGTCAGCCTGATTAACAAAGTCTTGGGTCCTGTGTCGGTTGCTGTCCCTTCTTCCATGACATCAGGTCGTCAGGGGTATAAAACATGCAGCCAGCGCCATTACATCAGTCTTTCTTGCCGTGCGGTGCCTGAAGCAGAAGCAGTTCGCAAGTGCCGGTCGGCCGACTCCTGAAATTTTCATTTTCTAGTTTCAGAACCGAAGTTTTTAACTAAAGCTAAGCACTCCGTTGGAGAAACTTTTTCTTGCTCCTTACCAATGTCAGTAAAAGTTAATGATTGCATTACTTGTGGAAAGCAAATACCTCACAAAGATTTTCATTCATACTGTATTCCTTGCCTAGGCCCTGACCACGACTTACCTTGCTGTCTGTTTTGTGCTTTATTTAAACAGCGCACTCTCTGTTGTCGGTATATTCTCGCTTCTAAATATTTCGGTTCTCGGCTTAATTATCCAGAAATGTCGGGATTCTGAAAAAATGCAAAGATAAAGACAGAGACAGGCCACCGAGGTCCAAAGCTGCCGACAACGCTTCTCCTAAGCTAGTCACCAGTTCGCCGGTACTCAGTGAGGCGCTTTTGCAGCCCCTGATACCTGCTACTTCTGACTCGCAGGCCTCTACTGAGACCCATTCGGGTGTCTGGTATGCCGCGAGATGCTTCAACTGTGGAACCTGCAGATGTCTCTACCTTGGATGGGTCCGGAGCCGCTGTGCAGGCACGGGCTTCTGAGGGTGTATTCAGGCCTATGGACTTGCATATTAAACCAACGCCTCCTTCTTTATTTAGGCCAAAATCACGAACCATGCCTAAGAAACCGACGTCCAGGCCACATGCTCAGGCCTCTATGCCTAAAAAACAAATGATAAGACTGGCTGAAGATCTTATAACTCTAATCAGGGGAAGCCGACCTCCCCCTTCTAAGAGACCTAGGGCTGAAGTTGTTTATGAATCTTCTGAACAGGGTTCTGATTTTTCTGATTCTACTGATGATCTGGATTTGCCCTTATCTACTTATGAGGATTCTTATGCAGAGGACTCTATTCCCTCTGCTTCCCCTCCAGAGGATTTTTCTTTTGGTGAAACCTTACATACTCTAAGGGAGCATTTCCACTGGGAAAGCCAGGATTTTTCTGATTCTAAAAAGAGGCTTAGTGATTTCTTACTCCTGCCTCAGCATAGGCCTTTAGCTGTACCTCCTGTACTAGACATTGTTGATGCCTTTTCAGAATCTAGTTTGGCCCCTGATTCTTTGCCTCCTGCTCCCAGAAAACCTGACAGATATTACAGGGTTCCTGATTCTCACAAGTTCCTTTTTAAAGATCCTATTGCGGATACAGAGACTGTTTCTCAGGGACTCAAGGGCATTAAGGCTTCTACTGCTAAAATCCTACCCCCTCTGATAGAGACTCCAGGGCGCTGGATAGATGGGGTAAAAAAGTTTACACTGCTGCAGCCTTGGCCATTAGGGCTTTAAACTGCCAGTTTCATATGTTAAAATATCAACAACATGTTATTGGATTGCTTAAACAGAAAGTGATGTTAATGCCTGACTGTGCTGAAAATAAAGAATTACAGGATTTAATGCATTCTGCTGAACAGGTTGGAAAACATACTTTGCAATGTGGATTTGATTCATTAGAGGCCTCTTGCAGGGCTGCTGTTACTGGGTCTCTGCTCAGAAGGCATGCTTGGCTTAAGGAGCAATCTTTGCCAGATCATGTTAAAGCTAAATTGTTGGATGCATCCTTAAATCAGGACCACCTGTTTGGCAACAAGACTGAGGAAGTTCTTAAAAAGATGGAAGATAAAGCTAAATCTATGCAAACTGTTAAAGATTTATTACAAGTTCAGCCTCCTAGATTTAGTAGGCACGGGCGCTTTCCAGCCCCTTCCAGGTCTTCTCAAGCCAAACCCAGACACAGCAGGAACCCCAGGTTTCAGTCCCAAGGGACACACAAGACTAGTCAGTGGGGGGTTTTCGCACCCAAACCTGGGAGCAGCAAGACTCCTCCCTATGGAAAACCGTCTCAATGACTTGCTTTTAAGACTTCCAAGCATTTCCCCAACTGAATGCTCCTTTAGGCGGAAAGATTGGTCTGCAGGCCAAAATCTGGGAACTCATTACCCAGGACAAATGGGTTCTAAATATAGTGTCCCAATGATACAGATTTCATTTCCACACATTACCAACACCAACCGGGTGGCCAGATCTACCCCCAAATCACTGGGCAGAGGCCCAAAATCGGGTACTCTCTCTATTAAACATGGGGGCTATTCAGTTGGTACCAGAAGAGGAAAAGGGACAAGGTTTTTATTCGAGACTTTTCTTGGTACCCAGAAAAGGCAATACATGGCATTCTATCCTGGACCTTTCCATTCTAACCACCTTTCTGGTGATTCCAAAATTCAAAATGCTGACTCTTCACCAGCTGCTTCCTATGCTAGGCAAGGTTGCATGGTTGGCAACACTGGACTTAAAAGAAGCATACCTGCACATCAGGGAGTCTTGCAGAAGATACCTACGCTTCAAAGCAGGCTACATGTACTATCAGTTCTCTTAACTGCCCTTTGGCTTATTTACTGCGCCCAGGGTATTCACAAAATGCCTAGCTCCAGTCATTACAATTTGCAGGCAAAGAAATATTCAAATATACCCATACCTGGACGATTGTCTAATTCAGGCAGAAAGCAAGGACATTCTCTTCAGTCATCTGCCCTTTGTTCAAAGGGTACTGACTTGTCTGGCGTTCACCATAAATGAAAAGAAATCCCACTTGGTACCCTGTCAACAAATGATATTCCTGGGAGTAAGCTTGAATACAACTTCACGCCAGAGAAACAGATATATTTGACAACTTACTTCAAACAAGTGGCCACAAAAACCCAGCTATTTGCAAGGCAAATACTGCAAGCCTTGTAGGTTCATGGCCTCATGCATTCTTCTAATTCCATATGCAAGGCTGCATATGAGGAAACTACAGTGGTATCTCAAAAGCCTGTGGTGTCAACATTCACAGGATCTGGAAGCAAGGATTCCTATCATACCTTGCCTACGCCTAGAGTTCCTTTGGCGGGCAGAGGCCTGCCACCAAAACAGGGGACTGCCATTCACATTACCCCCTGCCAAACAAATCTTAACAAGAGACACATCAGACCATGCATGGGGGCTCACCTAGCAGGGAAGTGCATTCAGGGCAAATGGAACCCAAATCAAATGCACCTGCACATAAATCAAAAGGAAATGTTAGCTGTACAGAATGCCCTGACAGCCTTCAAGGACCACATTCTTCCAGGACAACTAATGGTAAAGACAGACAACACCACTGTCATGTGGTACATAAACAAGCAGGGGGGGGTACACATTCTTACCCCCTCTGCAGACTAGCCATGGCATTGCGGAACACAGCCTTGAGCTACCAAGTGAATCTGTAAGCTCAGTTCCTGCCAGGAAAACTAAATACACTGGCAGACGGACTAAGCAGAAACCTCATGGACCCACATGAATGGAAACTGGAACCAAGGATTTTCAACATGTTGACAAGCAAATGGGGGGGAGTCCAGATATAGACCTATTTGGCTCCCCCAAGAACCATCAACTGGACAAATTTTGCACAAGGATTTCCCACAAGCAAGCTTGGAAAGTGGATGACTGGGTCAATTCTAAGGGGTGTGTTGTCAATCTAATAGTTACCATGGGTGGATGACTTCCCAAATGATACTATTATGCATTTCCTGGCACTTAGCTTTTGTCCATGGCTCTAATACCAGTTGTTTGTCTGTGTCAGCCCCTCCTGGAGAACATTTGTGTCAGTGTGTGATTCAGCGACAGCCCCTAATTTGCATTATCTGCAAATTTAGTCAGCCAGAGGTCACTGACATTGGCCTTGACTTCAGAGAAGTAAATGCCAAAAAGGAACGTCCAGGGACTGGTCCCTTAGGGACTCTGCTTGTGACTGGCCTCTTTGTAGAGATGGACTCCCCATTTCTAACTTCCTGGGTCCCTTCTGTGAGCCATTTGGCTATCCGCCTGGTGACGAATGAGTTTCTACCTAACCTCTTGAGTTCAACAATGCCTGAGTGGGGTGTTGTGTCAAATGCCTTGGCCAGGTCAAGGTAGGCAGCATGAACCATTTTTCCCTTATCCATTGCTTTGGTGACCTTCTCAAAGAAGTCCATCAGGTTGAGCAGGCATGATCTGCCTTTGACGAAACCAAACTGGGTTGGGTCCAGTGTGTGGAAGCTTACTATATCTCTGCTGATCATTTCTGTGATCAGTAGATATATTTCCATCCCTTTCGTTAGCTCAAACATTTCTACTGCATTTTTTCTTTTGACTCTTTCTTTCCAAAGCATTCGTTTTTCTTTGAAAGCATTAATTTTGCCGGTGGAAGTAAGAATATTTTCATGGTCTCCTTCTGAGTCCATACTTTTATTGTGTGTTCAAAGATTGAAGCAAATCAGCAAGAAATGCAACCTTACACAATTTAAACCATTTCACCATCTGTAAGTTTCTATGCATACAAACTGGAAACTTTGGATATGCAATAAATCTCGGCACTGATAACGCTACTATGTTTAGAAAAACGCTCAATGTGCTCGACAATAAGATGCGTTCATTGGAATAATTGCACAGCACAGTGTGCACGCAATACAAACATAATATGTATATTGTTCAAGTAAATGTTCATATAAACTGATTATAAGAAGGCATTTTTAGTATACACATTTTTAACAAGTTGAGACATGTAAACTGGTTATAAATGCCTGAAATTATACATGTATTGCTTTATATTTCACATATAGTATGTTTATATTATTATTAAAATGATACATAAATCATATGAAATGTTATAAAATTTGTGACATAGACTTCTTTTGCGTCATATTTCTTTAAAGAAGTCTTTAATTTCTTTCAAAAAATCTTGCGGCACACTGGTTGAAAATCACTGAGATAAACTACTGCATCCCTTTTACTTGCAGCTCAAGTTAAAAGCTTCTGCTCCTTTTGAGTCTGTACTTTTTATGTGATCTCAAAACTGTGCACCAGCACTGTCTTTAGAGATGAAGTTCTGCCATTGACTAGAGAAAGGTGGGGCTGGGGTGCTGCAAGGTTGTTATAACTCCTTAGAATGGTTTTTGGTTACAGCGCTTGCACCAACAGTAATAGCTGACATCTGGAAACCTTCATAAGCCCAGTAGTGCTGCACATGGAAAGGGTATTTGTTCCAGAAAGTTTTCTTTTGGAGCAAGAAGTTAAACTATTTAAGCTTTCCATTATGTACTTTGTGCAGAAAGATCTATTTGTAGATCATCTCAGTAGATCTTTTAAAGCATTCACTTGGGTATTGAATTTGCATGTTTTGAGCCCATGGTTGTCACACTGAAGGGCGGGGGGGTCACTGAAGATTGACAGCTGAAGATGATTTCAGAATAGAACAACAGTTTATGATATGCCAGAGAAGGAAAACTGCTTATTGTGTTGTATAAAATTTAATATACAAGGAAAAATACACTGGTCTCAGAGTTATGTTCCGTATAAAAAAATGAGATAAAAGAAGGTGGCTAATGACATAATGATGGCAATACTTTCTTAGACCTTCCTCACATTTAAACACCAAGGTTGCTCCACCTTGAGCTGTAGGAAATTATGAAAATATGTCTCTCTAAGATTTTTCTCTCTCTTTTTGCTTGTAGACTTTTTAATAAGTTGCAGTTGACTGTACATCCTACTCACAAGCCAAGTGCATCAACAAATCTCCAGCTTTGACTGGAGGCAGGCAGTTCCACTTTTGGATCTCATTTGTTACCAGTTGTGGATGGTACATACATTATGCAAGCAGTGTAGTAAACGCATACAATTGCCACCTATAGTGTAATAACCTGTTGAAACTTAATTTCTTAATCGAAGCTTCTTGTCTCCATTTGTTTATTTGCTAACTGCAAATAAAAAGCACATTTTCCACTTTGTATTTTAAAGCTGCATATTTGTTCATGAATTTAACATATGGCCGATGGAATTAATTTCACTTTTTTTCTTTGCAGGTGCCTGAATCCTTTGATGATGTTGCCATCACATTTTCGGAGGAGGAATGGAAGACTCTGAGTGCACAGGAAAAGGAGCTGCACAGGGAAGTGATGCTGCAAAACTATGAGACCATGACATCCATTGGTAAGGAGGTGTGAGCCAAGCATGGGGGGAGGGTTACATTCACAGTGTCAATCACCACTGTTAAAAAAAAATGCTAGCTGTGTGGCAAATCTGAGGTGATGGTAGTACACAGGTAAACAACTGCATTTGGCTCTCAGGATTAAACATTTATACAGTGTGTATCGTTTCAAGATCAAATGTGATTAGTTGACTGCCCTTATTAACCACTGATCCAATGTTATCTCTCCCATCCATCTTGAACTGATGGTCTTCGGATCCAGTCAGATCCAACACTGGCCACACTCCAATTTCTGGATCCAAAACTCGGGCTGCGCCCCTTAACCACATGTACTGAATTACCTCAGTTCTTGTTTCCCACTTGAATGGAACAGACTCAGATCTCTTGGCTCAGAGTTTGTGGAGGCGATTAGTGGTCAGGTAAGTGACTTGGTAATCACTTCATAGCTCACATCATAGGATTCCTTGACTTTAGAGTTCCGTCCTCCTGTTATCCACGATCTATAAAAAAAAAGTTTTTCTTCTGTTTCTTAACAGGTTTTTCCCACCTTCCTTGGACAGCCTTCTACCATTATTGATGTTACTTCTAGTTTAGTGTAGTTGTTGTTAATAGTCATAGATGTTCTTCGTGTTTCACTGTTGCAGTCATTACAAAACATTACAATCTGCCTCTTTACTCTAAATCCAGGGCAGGCTTTGCCACTGCAGTTCTGCAGGGCCTCATAGCCGCTCCTAATGCTGTCTAGCTCCAGCCCCCCAACCATAGCTTTGGGACTCAACCCAAATGTAATGACTGCAGCAGTGAAACACGAAGAACATAGTACAGTTGTGTGCACTTACCATAAATGTAGATGTTCGAGTGTATTCACTGTTGCAGTCCAGGTTACCCACCCGCCACCCCCCTTATTTTTGCTGGAACTTATCTTTACTTCTCTAATCTATACAAACTATGTGGTGTATTTGCTTATAGATGAAGGTAAAGCTTATTTTGATGCATGTATGTTTTATTTACATAATTTTAGCCTACCCTTTTGGGGGCACCTGGCATCTGGGGCAAGAAAAACTGAATAAAATGGTGTCGGCTGCATCTTTTATACCCCTGACGAACTGACGTCAGGGAAGAGGCGACAGCAATCGACGCAGGGCCCAAGACTTTGGAATTCAGGCCGACTGAGGGCAACCTGCCAGCAGGATAACATGCTGAAGACTTGTGGATCCAGGTGCCACTCGTGGGGATCCATGAGGTTTCTGCTTAGTTTGTTTGCCAGAGTATTTTCCTTTCTTGGCAGGAATTGTGCCTGCAGATGAGCCTTCCCTGGATTTAGAGTAAAGAGGCAGATAGTAATGTTTTGTAATGACTGCAACAATGAATAGACTCGAACGTCTGCATTTATGGTAAGTGTACACATCTGTATTTTTTCTGTAGCTGCCTTTAGAGCTGAGGTTATTAGTGTAGTAGCATTTGTTGGGACTAATGGTCAGGATGTCTGACAGGGTGCCCGGTTTCAAAAAATATATATCCAGTGGGTACAGTTTCGTTCCCAAGAAGCTCATTCCAGATGTGTTTACTGCCTAAGAGCCGCACACCTGGTGGAGGAGTGCTCGGCCTGTTCTACTTTGGGACCAGAGCACTTACTGATAGGCAATCAAAACTTGCCCTTAAAGGGCTTCTCCCTGCCTCGGTGGAGGAAGTTAACTCTCTCAGTCTTCCTTGTTGTTCTGTTACACAAAAAATGTCTTCTGAAAAGAAGAAAGGGAAGAGATCCAAGGAAAAAGTAAAACAGAAAAGTAAGGAGCTGGAGATAGACAAACATAAAGAGAGAGAGTCCTCAAGGAAATGTCTTCCAGAGGTGTTGGACCCATCAGGACTGGCACTTAAAGTATTTAAGCTGTTGGATCTGGCCTTGATGTGGAAGCCCACTAGAGTTAGATCCTCAACTTCTCCTTTTCTGAAACCTAGGTTCTCTCTAGAACCTGTTAGCCCCTGCTAAGATCTCCTTTTTTGCAGGAGTGGTCCTTCTAAAGAGTGTCAAGACCTCTTTCTATGGCCTCTTTTCTGAGATAGTGCAGTCATCCAGGAGTCTATCCAAGGCAGACCTTGACAGAGCAATGAGGATGTTTTTGAAGACCCAGATCCCATTGGGGATCCTACTGGTGTTGACCTGTGTTGGGGCACTGGAAGTTGTTCCTCCCTTTCCATTGATTGTGATTCCTCCAATATGACCATCGGACTTGGTGGCCTTGGATCTATGTGACCCCGAGGAATGTCTGTATATCTATGTCAGATCTAAAAGACTGGGTCTTGACTCAGACTATGTCTTTGACCAGATTGACTCCCAACTGCTTCAGATCTCGAAGGGTCACGAAACTGAGGGATTGGAACTAGTACCGGGGTATGGTCGACTCCGAAGCTTACGATCCATCCCTCCCTCATGGCACTTTGTTTCTTGATAAGTCTGCTGTGGCATCAGTTTTGGATTCAAGCCGAATGGGCTCTGGGAGCTTGCCCTTGTCAAGTTCTTCTGAATCTATGGAAGCCACCTCAGGACCAGCCTCTGCATCGGCATTCAAGATCTTTGAGAGAGTGCTCTCATAGTCTAAAGAGCAGACCTCGTTTTTCCCATTTGGATCCACACCTGCCTCCACAGGGTTCTTCATGTCCTCTGCTCTCTATTCTTGTCGCATGGGGATAGCCAGACCCTTGGAGTCTCGAGACGTTCAAGGTTGTGGACTTGCCATCTGCTTTGGAGTCCTATCTAGAGCATCCCACTGGGGAAGTACACGGTAAATCTGAGTGGAAAAGGAGGCATGTGGACTCCCCTAGGGAGTCCCTCACTAAAGATACTGATTTCAGTGAGGGGGAGAGTCTCCAAGATTCCTCCTTGAAGACATGTTCATTGTTGAGATACTCATAGAACACAGTTGGTCCACCAACACCCCCTACCAGGAGGAATCAATATTCCATGAGACTTTTGGGGCTGACCAGTCTACTTCTTGGGTGGTCCCTCTTGATGACAGATTGGTAGACCTAGTTTTGAGGTTGGTGTGGAAGGAACCAAATGTGGCTGAACCAGTCTCCCAGAAGCCCGATAAGATTTTAGTTTCTCCAAAAGATAGGTCTTTCTGGAACAAGGATCCAGTAGTTGACTCAATGGTAGTAGCAACAGTCACCAAGAAAGTTCACCAATAAAGAACTTATTGAGGAGGGCTTTACTGCCCATCCCCTTAGTAAAGAGTCCAAGGTGCTGAACAGATTTGGAAAGCAGGTGTATGCCACAGCAACTTTGGCTCTTAGAGAGCTGAACTACTTGGCCCATGTAACATGCTTTCCAAAGGACTTGATATAGGAGTTAGCAAAGTCCGTCTCTCGGTCCTTATCTGTGGAAGACAGGAAATCTGTAGATATGCAGCTAGCTACCCTTCAATCCTTGTTGAACATGTCTATGCTCCTTATTTCTATTGCGGCTGTTGGCAGTTTGAGAGTGGCAGGCACCAGCATAGCTATACGCTGGATGCATCTCTGCAACTTTGCCGAACACTTTAAAATGTCCTTCATTAACGTCCCCTGTGACAGGTCCATTCTGCTTGATTCTAAGGTTAAAGAGACTGTCAAGAAGCAAAGAAGATGGAAAAATGTGTCTGCCATTCGAAAAAGTTTTTGTACCCCTCAGCAGACCTTTTCCAGGGAACAGATTGGGTAAAAGAAATTGTGATTCCGTAAATCTCAAGGCTTCCAATGACAGGCTGCCCAGAGGTGTGTGTGTGGGGGGGTCCTGATGGACAGTCGCCTCTGTGGCAGAGGTGAACTGCAGAACCAGGACTTTTCAGGGTCTTTTCCTGCAACAGGCCTTTACAGTGCTCCTAAATGGTTGCTCATCTGCTACACTGTGAAGGCAGTTGGGGGGCCCTTGTCTCTGCACCCCATATCCTGCACAACCATCACCCAAGATTTATGGATGCAGAGATTCATAACCAAAGCCCCACTGCTTTATCATCACCCCTATTCAGAAAGACTTCCCAATGTCCAACCCACAAGAGGGAAGGCACAAGTAATAAAAAAGCTATACAAATGAATCGTCCAGAAGTTCCCACCAGACTGGCAAGGATCAGGAGTCTAATTAAGGTTATTTTTGGTGCGAAAGAAAAACATGGACCTGCTATACTATACTTCAGTCATCTGAATCAGTACATAAAACAAAGTTCCAAGATGGTCATTGTTCAGTCCATCCTAATGCTATTGAGAAAGAGTGACTGGATGTACTCAATAGACCATTCAGGATGCATATTACCACATTAAAATGGACAGGTGCTGCAAGGGGTTCTTCCATTTTTGGTTTGGAGCCAGTCACTTCCACTAGCGAGACCTGCCCTTTGGTGCCACCACATCCCCCTAGATGGTCAACAAATGTATGGCAGTGGTCACAGCTGATGTCAAAACTGCAGGGGTTCCAAGTGTTCCCATATCTGTATGACTGGCTGGTAACTGCTCCCACCAGGTTCTCCTTATTCAAGGCTGCTTGCTCCAGCTGTGTTGCCAGTTGGGGATAACTGTCAGCATGACAAAGTCAAAATTACAGTCAGTCCAAACTATAGAGTTCATCATGGCCCATCTAGTTACTAAGTTACAGATAGCCAGATTACCAGACTCGAGAATTCCCGCCCTTCAACATCAGGCACTGACAGAACTTCCATCAGAAGCCCCCACCATATGCATATTGCTCTTTTTAGGGTCGATGGCAGCCTCCATCAAGAGTTTTACACTAGACACTGGCGGTTCAGTAATTGGAAAGATCACAACCATTGTACTTTCCTGTTTGCCTCACCCACATTTGCAGAAGTCATGTTCATTGGTAGCTGAACTCCCTAGTAGCCTCGCAGGGTCACCCTTTTGTTCTAAAATTCGCCCAAGCTGCAGTGACCATGGACACGTACCAGCTAAGGTGGGGTGGCATTTCATGAGAAAGGCAGCCCACAGCATGTAGTCCCCCATAGAGGCCAATCTTTTAGATCAGTGACCTGGAGATGACAGCAGTCTTCTTAGCATTGAGGGCATTTTAGTACTCCCTCCCCATGATATGATCTCCACCCAAGCAGACAAACATGTCAGTGATTTGGTACATCAACAAGCAGTGGCGTGTCCACTCTTACCTGTTGTGTCAATAGACAGTGAGGGTTTGGCACGGTAGTCTAGTGTGTTAGCAAACAAGCTGAGCATGTCTGTGCTTCTTCTTGATGAATGGTCCCTCAATCCATCAGTGCAGAACAAATCTTCAACCACTGAGACCATACTTGTTACAACCTGTTCACCACTCATTCCAACACCAACTGCAGCAGATATTTTGCCCTCATCTCCAAAGAAGGGTAGACCTTTGGGGATGCTCTTGCCCGTAGTTGGCCCCTGGGCTTCCTTTCTGTGTATCCTCCTCCTACTACTGTTCTACAGAAATTACTGTAGAAAGCAGTGTGAGCAAGGCAATGGTGATCCTCATTGCCTCATTTTTGCCTCAACATGGTTTCCCTGTCTTTGGCCTCATCTGATTTCCCTTCATGGGTGCTGGATCCAGTTCCATTCCCTCTTTCTCACCCGTCCAGAATGCCTCACGTGGACATTGCAGCTCCCAAGCTAACCTTATGGTTTCTCCAGTTCTTATGATGGTTAGACAGTCTTAACATCCTCCCAGAATACTTTTTATAGTCTTTCTGGTAGAGGGAAGTAAATGTAACCTGATTTTCTATTTGGGCATCTAGCAGGGACAGACTGCTTTTCTGCTCCTCTCCCTGCTCTCTTAGAGTTTTGGCGGATTTTTGTCATGACAGTTAGCTACTGTACCATCAAAGTCCAGTTGGCTGCCATTCCAAGCTTTCACATAGAAGAGAAGCAGACTCCCATTGCTTCTTTGAGGTTATCCAAAGCTTTCTTAAAGGGCACCCCCCAAGACGTCACTATTCTACTTCAGACATTAACAAGACCTCCCTTTGAGCCTACCACAGCAGCTGAACTAAAATATCTTTCTTGGAAGACACTTTTTCTAGTGGCAGTTCTGCTCAAAGGATTTCAGAATTTAAGGATCTTTCTTGTAAACCTCATATTTGGTATTCCACAAGGACAGGGTATCACTTAGGACCAACCCCTCCTTCCTTCCCAGAGTGGCTTCAGATTGTCGTTTAACCAGACCCTTATTCTTCCTGTCTTCTTTACTCATTTCTCTAACAAAGGATAGTACATGCTACATCTTCTGGATGTGCACTAACAGCTGAGGATTTACTTGCACCATATTAAGGCTACTAGGAAAACTGACAGACACTGTGCGTCATAAGTGACTCTTTCAAGATGGCTACCTGACTGCATTTCTCATGTATATAAAGAGAAAGATTTGACTGTGCTTGGTACCCCAGGAGTCATTCTTCTAGGGCAATTGCTACTTCTAGGGCATATTTTATGAAGGTCCCCATTGGTGACATTTGTGCTGCAGTTGTAAATACTTTTATGTCTAATTACAAACCGGACTTGCAGTCAAGGTCCATGGGTTCATAGGAGTTTGCTAGGCTAGTGGCTCTAGAGCCCTTACAAGCCTAGCCATGTTAATCCAGAGTTGACTCAATTCCCTTTGGTTAGATGGAAGTAATTAGCAGAGCGGGTCTATGACAAATACCGACTACCCCTGTCCATAAGGGACATGGATGCCACCCCCGGGGTGAATTTGCAGTACGGCATCCATTTGTCCAGGTTGCACTTAAATATTGTCAGTGAGGAGCTCTGCTTCATGTGAATTGGAAGTTTATTCCAGAGAGGCAGCAATCTCTGGGAGATGTCCCTGTCTGTCCAGCCATACCAGGTTAGTCATCCTATCATTCATTCAGACCCCAAACCGTAGGCAGCAAAACAAAAGGAGGTGGAGTTACAATATGTATAAAAGACATACACACCTCTAAGCTGGTCAAACGTTATGATACACAGGAAGTACTCCAGGTGCAGTTAACAAGTGACAAGACATCTATTCAAGTCATAGCTAGCTACAGGCCTCCAATTCTGACTCAAGATGCCCACTCCATCTGTCTGGACCTCTTCGAATCTGTCAAGATTCAACCCTTTGCCCCGATCCTGGGCAACTTTAACTATCCAACCATAGATTGGAAGAGATGCCAAAACACAAAGGCCCAGAGATTCCTTGATTTCGTCAGTGCAAATGCCTTGGACCAGTTGATTGACACCCTCACAAGAGGTGAAAATATCTTGGACTTATTAACCAACATGAGTAACCACTGCGGCATCCCTACATTGTCATCATCCCTGGTAAGATCCAACCACAAAGCAGTCACTTTCTAAGTCACCCCCCCCCCCCCCCCCCCCAGCTAGGGTCAAATAAACTTCTCCAAAGCTGATTACAACCTCCTGAGGGAAGGTATAAACAGCTTCACAGCTCCCTCCCGCTCCACATGAACTGGCACATATGTCCAAACCTACACCAAAGTACTACATGAGCATTTATATAGCTGCATGGAATCAGGAGTACCAGACAGGACAAAATCCTCCTCCTCAAGGAATAGTAAACCTGTCTGGTGGGTAGCTACAATAAATAAACCCTATAATAAAAGGAAACAATTGCTGTCCAGGACCATGAAGGAACAGGTGTCTAATTGGAAGCAATCTCTCTTAGCCTGAACAAGCAAATAAAAGCACTAGTGAAATCCTCCATAACAAACTTCGAGTCCAAACTGGCCACATCTACTAAAGACAGTCATAAGGCTTTCTTCACATATGTCCACAATCTCAAGGGAAGCACCCAGATCTGCTCAGAACTGGTGGTCAAGGACACCACATACACAAACCTTGTAGATATAGCCAACCTGCTGGAAGACCGGTTCAGTGAAAATGTCACTCCCCTGTCCCCCCATCAGTAAAACAGGACATCCCCAGTACCTGCCCCCCCTCCCCTTATCTCTAGGGAGCAAGTCATCCCTGCCCTCTTAAAGGCAAAAAATATAGCCTCCATGGGACCCAATAACATCCCAGGCTGCATCCTACATGAACTCAGGCAGGAACTTGCAGCACTATTAGGCACCCTATTCAACCAAAGCCTGAGTACCGACTTCATCCCGGCCGAGTGGAGGACAGCTACTGTCGTCCCTTTGTACAAAGGTGGAGCATCCACCGATCCAGGAAATTATAGATCCATTAGCCTAACTAGCGTGATCTGCAAGGCCATGGAATGGATTATCATGGACCTTGTTAACAAGGACATTGGCAACCTCCAGATACTTGAACCTGCACAGTTTGGTTTTGTCAAGGGGAGGTCATGCCTGTTAAATTTGGTTGACTTTTATGAGACTTTCACCAAGGCCATAGACGAGGGGGAGATGGTGCACACAGCCTACCTTGACCTGGCCAAGGCCTTCGATACTGATGTTCTTCGTGTTTCACTGTTGCAGTCATTACATTTGGGTAATCCTGCTGGCAGGTTGCCCTCAGTCGGCCTGAATTCCAAAGTCCTGGGTCCTGCGTCAGCTGCTTTCGCCCCTTCCCTGACGTCAGGTCGTCAGGGGTATAAAAGATGTGGCTGACACCATTTTCTTTAGTCTTTCTTGCCGCGCGGTGCCCAAAGCAGAAGCAGTTCGCAAGTGCCGGTTGGCCGACTCCTGAGATTTTCGTGTTCGAGTTTCAGATCCGAAGTCTTCAATAAAGCTAAGTACCCCGTTGGGGAAACTTTTTTCTTGCTCCAGACCGATGTCAGAAAAAGTTAATAATTGTATTTCTTGTGGAAAGCAAATACCTCATAAGGACTTTCATTCTTACTGTATTCCTTGCCTAGGCCCTGATCACAATGTTGCTGGTTGTCGGTTTTGTGCTAGATTTAACCAAAGCACTATTAAGCGTCGGTATGATTTTGCTTTAAACTATTTTGGACGCCGGTTTAATTATCCAGAAATGTCGTCAGATAGCCATCCGACTACCGAAGTTCACAAAAAACGCAAAGAAAAGGAGAGAGATAGACAACCGAGGCCCAAAACTGACGACGATGCTTCTCCCAAGCCAGTCGCCGGTTCTCAGTGAGGCGCTTTCGCAGCCCCTGACGCCCGCTACTTTAGAGTTGCAGCCCGCTACCGACTCCCACGTGGAGTCGGCCATGCCGCTGGAAACTCAAGGTATTGGAGCCTCGGATACTTTTCCTTCAGATGGGTCTGGAGCCGCTGAGCAGGCACCGGCTTCTGGGGATGTATTCAGACCTAAACTTTACATTAAGCCAACCTCAGCTTCAGAGGCAAAGACTAAAGCACCTTCTAAAGCAAAGAAACAAACTCAAGAGCCACGTGGACAGGCCTCTATGCCCAAAAACAGATGCTCAAAATGGCCGAAGACTTAATTACCTTGATCAGGGGTTCCCATCCCCCTCCTGATAAGAGGCCTAGGCAAGAGACTGACTATGAATCTTCAGATCCAGGTATCTATTTCTTCTGATTCCTCTTCTGATCAGGAATATTCTCTTCCCCCCTATGAGGATTCTGATGCTGAAGAATCTATACCTTCAGCTTCTCCTCCAGAGGACTATTCTTTTGGGGAAACCTTGCATACCATGAGGGAGCATTTCCACTGAGAGAGCCAAGATTTTTCAGAATCTAAAAAGAGGCTCAGGGATTTCCTTTTACTTACCTCAACACAGGCCACTAGCCATCCCACCTGTGTTAGATATTGTAGATGATGTGTTTTCAGAGTCTAGTCTTACCCCTGACTCCTTACCTCCAGCTCCTGTTAAGCCTGACAGGTATTACAGGGTTCCTGACTGTCATAAATTCCTTTTTAAAAACCCTGCTGCAGACCCAGAAACTATTTCACAGGGTCCCAAAGGAGTTAAGGCTTCCACTGCAAAAAAACCCTACCCCCTCTGACAGAGATTTTAGGGCACTGGATAGATGGGGAAAAAAGGTTTACACATCTGCAACCTTGGCTATAAGGGCCTTAAACTGTCAGTTTCATATGCTCAGATATCAGCAACGTCATGGCATTGCTTAAACAGAAAATGTTATTAAACTCTGAATGTGCAGAAAACAAGGAAATGCAGGATTTATTGCATGCAGCTGAACAAGTTGGAAAGCATACTTTGCAATGTGGTTTTGATTCTTTGGAGGCCTCCTGCAGAGCCGCAGTTACGGGTTCTATAATTAGGAAGCGTGCTTGGTTAAAGGAACAAAATCTGCCTGATCATGTCAAAGTTAAATTATTAGATGCACCTTTACAGCATGATACTTTGTTTGGTGTTAAAGCAGAGGAGGTGTTAAAGAAAATGGAGGACAAAGCTAAATCTATGCAAACTGTCAAAGATTTTTTACAAGTACAACCACCTAGGTTTAGTAGACACTGGCCTACAAAGAATTGGTCCTTTCCTGTGTCAGACAGACCTCAAAGGGGCAGATCCAGACGCCCTAGAGGCAGAACCCAGGCACAACGTTCCTACATGTCAAAGCAATGGGGTGCTTCTACCTCCAAAGTTGGAGAAGGCAAATCACAACCATACAGGAAACGGCCCCAATGACTTCCCTCTGCCTGCACCAAGCACTTAGCACCCTTAGGGGGAAAATTATCACTTTTTTTCTCAAAATTGGCACATTATAACCCAGGACAAGTGGGTTCTAAATATTGTGTCACAAGAGTACAAGTTCCATTTCCATACCCTGCCGAAGGCAAACGGCTGGCCAGATCTGCCAAAAAATCAATGGGCAGAGGCACAAAAATAAGTCTCATCCGTCATGGACATGGGGGCCATTCAACAAGTACCAGAGCAAGAGCAGGGACAAGGATTTTATTCAAGACTGTTCTTGGTACCCAGAAAGGGCAAGATGTGGAGACCAATACTGGACCTATCTATTGTGAACACATTCCTGGATATACCAAAATTCAAGATGATGATTTTGCAGCAGCTTCTGCCCATGCTGGGCAAGAACACTTGGCTGGTGACTCTAGACTTAAAAGAGGCATATCTGCATGTCCCAATCAGACAATTATGCAGAAGATACCTCAGATTCAAGGCTGGCTCAATGCATTACCAGTTCTCTGCACTGCCCTTTGGCTTATCTACTGTGATCAGGATCTTTACAAAGTGCTTGGCACCAGTAGTTGCATTCTGCAGACAGAGGAATACAAATATATCCGTACTTGGACGACTGTCTAATTCAGGCAGAGAACATGGACATTCTTCTACAGCATCTGGTGTTTGTGAAAAGACTTCTAACATGCCTAGGGTACACAGTCAACGAAAAGAAATCAAAACTAGTACCCTCTCCAGAGATAATATCCTGGGTGCAAGCTTAAATACAACTGCCCAGATGGCTTATCTCACGCCAGACAAACAAAGGCAACTGGCTACCTACTTCAAAATGTTGGCAACAAAGGCCCAGTTATCTGCAAGAAAAATTCTGCAGGCTTTGGGCTTCATGGCATCCTACATCCTACATCCTACTAATTCTATATGTAAAACTGCATATGAGGAAACTTCAATGGTACCTAAAAAGTGTTTGGGCTCAACATTGCCACAGCCTGGAAACAATGATTACTCTTATTCCCTGCCTACAACAGGAGTTTCGATGGTGAGCAAAGGCTTGTCAGCAAACAAGGGACAGCCATTCATCAGCCAGGAAGACACTAACAACGGATGTATCAGATTATGCCTGGGGGGGCCCACGTGGCAGGAAGATGCATTCAGGGCACATGGTCCTCAACCCAAATGCATCTACATATCAATCAAAAAGAGATGTTAGCTGTTCAGAATGCCCTGACAGCCTTCAAGGACCTACTTCATCCGGGACAACTACTGATAAAGACAGATAACACCACGGTCATGTGGTATATAAACAAGCAGGGGGGCACACATTTTTACCCCCTTTGCAGACTAGCCATGACTTTGTGGGACACAGCATTAACTTACCAAGTACATCTGCAGGCACAATTCCTGCCAGGAAGGAAAAGTAATCTGGCAGACGAACTAAGCAGAAACATAATGGATCCCCACGAGTGGCAGCTGGATCCACAAGTCTTCAGCATGATAGCAAGGAAATGTGGATGCCCGGACATAGATCTATTTGCCTCCCCTCACAACTACCAGCTAAAAAGATTCTGCACAAGGACTTATCACAGACAAGCATGGAAAGTGGACGCCCTATCTTTCAGCTAGAAAAAGCCTATCAGTATATGCCTTTCCCCCTCTGCCTCTCCTCCCCAAGGTACTCCTAAAGGTCAGACAGGAAAAGCCAAAAATGATACTGATTGCCCCAGACTGGCCCCGCCAGTACTGGTTTCCAATCCTAAAGAGCTTGTCTCAATGCCCAGCTTGGACCTTACCTCAAATTCCTCATCTACTGTCCCAGCAAAACAATCAGATCCTGCACAGCCAACTCAGGACTTTAGTCCAGGAAGCATGGCGGATAATGTAGTCATACAAAAAACACCTCTCAGTAAAGCTGTGATGGATGTCATTTTGGAGGCCAGTAGGCCTAGTACTAGAAAATCTTATGCTGGAAAATGGAAGAGATTCTGTGCTTGGAACCAGGCACAAGGAACTGATACAGCTGTGCCAAATATTCCTCAGATTTTGCAATACTTAACTGAGATGCTGGGCAAAGGCCTATCTTTTTCATCTATTAAAATTCATGCCTCTGTCATTTCGGCTCATTACAGTACAGAGCCACCAATCTTTTCTCATCCCTTAAAACAGTCCCTCAGAGGAGTCAAAAATGTAAGGCCTTCAATGAGATCACCAATGCTTGCATGGGACCTCAACTATGTCTTGGAAAAACTCACCCTGCCTCCTTTTGAGCCAGCTGCTACTGCTGATATAAAGTTTTTATCTTGGAAAGCAGCTCTGCTCCTAGCAATAACTTCTGCAAGACGAGTTTGAGCTACAGGCACTCATGGCTATGGAACCTTTTATCATTTTTTATCCAGACAGGGTCTCTCTGAGGGCAAACCCAACATTTATGCCTAAGGTGGTGTCCAGTGTGGCTGTTAACCAAACTATTCATCTGCCAACTTTTTATCCAAATCCACAGAACAAGGGGGAGAGAATTCTGCATTCTTTGGACATACACAGACAACTACGCTTCTACTTGAACAGAACCAAAGCTTTCAGAATGACAGAGCAACTACTAGTGGCATATGCTGCAGGATCACAAGGAAAGGCTATCTCAAAGCAGACTATTTCAAAGTGGCTAGGCCACTGCATTCGTTTCTGCTACTTACACCATGGCAAGCCAGTACCTAAGGGCATTAGGCCACATTCAATCAGAGCTGCAGCCACTTCAGCAGCCTTTCTCAGGGGAGTACCATCCAAGGACATCTTAGAGGCTGCTACTTGGAGTTCAGTGCACACCTTTACAAAGCACGATCATCTGCCACTCTACTCTAAATCCAGGGCAGGCTTTGCCACTGCAATTCTGCAGGGCCTCATAGCCGCTCCTAATGCTGTTTAGCTCCAGCCTCCCAACGATAGCTTTGGGACTCTACCCAAATGTAATGACTGCAACAGTGAAACACGAAGAACATAGTACAGTTGTGTACACTTACCATAAAAGTAGATGTTCGAGTGTATTCACTGTTGCAGTCCGGGTTATCCACCCACCATCCCCCTTTTCTTCTGATGGAACCCGTCTTTCCTTTTCTGATTTATACAACCTATGTGGTGTATTTGCTTGTAGATGAAGGTAAAGTTTATATTGGTGCATGTATTTATATATATATATATATATATATATATATATAACTTTTGGCTACCCTTTTAGGGGGGCACCTGACATCTGGGCCAAGAAAAACGAAAGAAAATGGCATCGGCCGCATCTTTTATACCCCTGACAACCTGAAGGGAAGGGGCGACAGCAGCCGACACAGGACCCAGGTCTTTGGAATTCAGGTCGACTGAGGGCAACCTGCCAGCAGGATTACCCAAATGTAATGACTGCATCAGTGAATACACTTGAACATCTACATTTATGGTAAGTGTACACAGCTGTACTTTCCTCACTTAGGTATAACAGATAAACTCTCTCAACTAGGCATCAATCCGTATGTTACCAGATGGTTAGCAAACAGACTCACTGATAGAACCCACCTAGTCAAATATGGGAAGCCACCTCAAGTAGTATACCTGTAACAAGCAGTGTACCCCAGGGATCTGTCTTGGGGCCTCTGCTGTTTGGTATATACTTCTTAGAGTTGCAGGCCAAATCTAGTGGGCTGTGGCTGACCAAGTTTGCAGATGACTGCAGGTTGGGTGCTATCATCAATTCTCCTAGTGATGTGGACATCCTCCAAGAGGGTCTCACCCAAACAAATGACTGGTGCCAGAAACATGGCCTCAAACTGATTGCCAAAAAATGTATCATCATCCCTTTTGGGGAGAATGATGTCCCCAGAAACTATCACAGTGATAATAAGGCACTAAGCACGCAATCAGTCGTGAGGGATTTGGGCACCCAGGTTGATAGCAAAACTGACTTTTGACCACCATATTTTGTTGTACGGAAAGCTTTCTAAATGGCCCACCTGATGGGACAAAGTGGCCATAACATCCCTGTATTCTTCCCTTGTAAGACCCATTATTGAGTACAATGCCCCTTTCGGCATGTACCTCACAAAGCACATGCACCTGCTGGAGAGACCACAGAGGTTCCTCACCCGGAGAATCCAGGGCCTCAAATATCTACCCTACACAGATGAGCTAAAAGCTCTGTCCCTCTACTCAATCTCCTACAGATTCCTCAGAGGTGACCTCTGTCTGGCATACAAAGCAATCTCAGACCCCACCCTGATGGGACTGCTGCATACCCGCAAGTCAAGCTCCACTCGAGTAACCCACACGTGTGACCCCAACCTCGTCTGTGACAGCCGTAGGACTTGTTGGCAAGACAGACTTGTGTCCCAGAGACTCCCCCTTTTGTGGAATAGACTCCCTCTCCATGTAAAGCAGAGTACCTCATTAATCCTTTTTAAGCGTAACCTGGATAACTGAATGGGGAACAGAAAACACCTCTGGGATTCGACCTGTGTCCCTGCTTGATAGTGGCATAGGGTGCTTACTTGTTGGAACATGGGCTGAATTATTGGCTAGGCTTCTAGGGACCTCAGGGCCAATAGCCTAGTTACTTCCTATGATCCTGTGTTCTGTTGCGGGTGACTCTTGTGCCATTTGACTTGCGGCTGTGCAGCATATCCATCAGGCAGGGTCAGAGACTGCCTTGTAGTCCAGGCACAAGTCGCCTCTCAGCAGCCTATACGATACAGGTTACAGTGATGGGGCTTTCAGTCTATCCACGTAAGTTATGATTTGGAGGCCCTGTATTTTCTTGATGAGAAACGTCTCTGGTCTCTCCAGCTGCTGCATGTGTCTGATAAGGTACATGCAGAAGGGAGCATTGTACTCCTATTAATGGTCTGATGAGGGTAGAGTACAGTGGAGTTATAACATGTTTAGACCTGGATGCGATGCCCTTACTTATGAGATGTGCAGCATAGAAGGATTTCCTTACCACTGTGGAAACTTGGTGGTCAGAGTTCAAATTGCTATCTACCTGTGTTCCTAGATCTCGCACCATTGGGTTTGAACTTAGGTGCGTGTTGTCAATATTGTAATTAGCAGGAAATTCTGATTTCCCAAAGGGATAATAATGCACTTTTATGCATTTCATTTTAGACCATGGGTTTGGCACCAGTCATTTATCTGTGTTAGCCCCTCCTGTAATATGTTAACATCGTTGGGGGATTCAGTGATTGCACCCAGTTTGCAATCATCAGCAAACTTGGTAAGCCAAAGACTGTCTAGTTTATCCTAGACTTCCAAGAAATAGATTCCAAACAGTAAAGGGCCCAGCACAGATCCTAGCGGGATGCCACTGGTGACGGCTGTACTGGTAGATGTTGAGTCATCAACTTTGACATTGTGTGTTCTGTTGGTGGGCCAGTTGGCTATGTTTCTAGTGACTTAAGGGTTAATACCCACCTCAGAGAGTTTGTCAGTGATACTTGAGTGGGGGATTGTGTCAAAAGTCTTGGGTAGGCAGTATGCACTGTCTTCCCTTCATTCAGGGCTTTGGTGATTTTCTTGAAGAGGTCCATCAGGTTCAGTAAGCATGATCTTCTCTTAACAAAGCCAGACTGGGTTAGGTCTAGAGTTTGAAGGTCACCTATGTCCTTGATGTCCATGATGATTCTTTCTATGGCCTTGCAGGTGAGGCTGGTTAGACTAATGGTACTATAGTTACCAGTGTCAGTTGATGGCCCTCCTTTGAGCAACGAGATAATATGTAATGCTGGTATTATGTAATGCTGTATCTGCTTACCCTTGGAGCTTTTCTCCCCAGGCCTCCGCTGAAAATGGACATGCATCCAGTCGGACTATCCCGGTCAACAAATGTAAAATAAATAAAATAAAAAATTACTGTTGCTGTTCTCCACTCTGCCAGAGCAAAGCCACTTCTCAGGCTGTGGTTAAAGAAAACGGCAAGTGGGTCCACTAGGTCCTGTTTTTGCATTGCTTAGTAAGCAGTCTGGGATGTTATGTGGTCCCACTGAGCCCAAGTTTTTGGCCTTGGAGAGCGCAGATATGACCTGATCTGTAGAGATGCTAGGCAGATAACTGGTGTCAGGTATGCTTTGAGGTGTGGCTGGTGGGGACAGGGGGGTGAAGTTTGCACCAGATCTGTCAGCCAGCAGGTTGCCAATTTTCTCCAGTATAGCCAGTTCGGCACATAGCTGGGTCTTCCCTTTTAGATTTTGGACTTAGTTAAAGAATGCCTTAGGATTATCCTTAGCTAAGGATGCTGTTTTACCTTCAGAATTAGCTTTAGAGGACTTTACAAAATTTCTGATTTACTTGTTTAAGCTATGGTGGGAATTCTTCCTCTAACAATTCAGTTCCCTCTTGTTCTTAGACAGTTTCTTCTTTTTGGTATATAATCTTGTCCACCAGGGTTTTCATCTGGTCAGATGCAGCTGAGTCTCTACAGCTGCTTAAGTGTTGGTACAGGGCATCTGAGTACACATTTGCATAGGAGTCATTGTTGTCTTTGATTGCGATGGGTATAAAACTTTATATAACATCACTTAGTAGACTGTAGTTTGCTTTGGAAATGTTTTTTCGTTTTTTGCTCCTGTGGTGGTGACAGGTTCATTAGTTACTTTGAGAGAGACTGATTCATGGTCCAACCTAGCCAGGGAGGGCATCACACGAGAGGTGTGCAATAAACTATGTCTAGGACATTTGAGCCTCTTATGGGGGTGCAGACTATCTATTCCAGAGCATTTGTATTGACAAAGTCCAGGAACCGCTGGTCGAGCATGTTCGTCCTGTTATGTCACCCAGTTGGTGGAAGAATAGTTGAAATATACCATGACAAGGTGTTGGGCTGTATGGCGTGACTCCAGTAAGTCCACGTAGGCGTTGTGCTTTTCTTGGTTTATGGCAAGGGACTTGTATAGCTAGCAGTGATGTGGTAGGGTATTTTGCATATAGTTAATTGGACATGGAGTAGTTTGAGAAAGTCGTATTGTTTGAACAGTCTCTAGGTGTACTTGGCTTTAATGAAGGTGGATACACCTTTGCCTTTGGTTCTTTCATGCTCATTTTGAGGTCTGAACATGTGAAAGGCATTGTAGCCTTGCATGGCCGGGGTGTTCTCCATGGTCTTGAACCATGTCTCAGTGACTTCGCAAACATCAGCATTTTCCAAGTTGAGGAGTGCTTCCAGGGAGTGCAGTTTCATGTTTAGACTCCTAGCATTAAGCAGCATAACCTTGAGTTTATCTCTAGTGTATTTTGTTACATTGGACATTTTGTTGTTTTGACATTGCCTGAAAAGGCTCTATGGGGGAGGCAAGCAACTTTGCCAGCATCTGAAAGCTTAGCGGGGCAGGTGCAGACCATTTCTCGCAAAGCAGCGTGGTGTGTCGACTGTGTCTTCCCAAGCTGGCAGATACTGAATCCCCCTAGACTGACACCACAAGCTGAGCCAATTGTTTGTCAGTCATTTTTTGTTTACATGTGGCATCATCCTGGGTGAAGGTGGAATGCTACTTAGGGCTAGGGTCATACCTGCCTGGGATACACAATCTGAGAGTTCATTCTTGTCTGTGTTCATGTTGTCCAGAGAGGTACATCTCATGTCATTCACCCCAATGTGGACTATGACAGAGTCATAATGGTACTTGTTGTTGGGTGACTTGATTGCATGTGTGATTTGACACATCTTGTCACCTGACAGGCAGTTGACTATAACCTTCTACTTGTCCAGCCTGGTTGGGGGATATCTGTGTGTCATTCTATGGAGTTGTATATGACCAAGACATTAGGTTTTGAGGTGTTATGCCTTAGGAGCTTATTTGCTGAGACACTGGTGTATGTGTTATGTGTAGTAACCTAATTTTGTGTGAGAAGTGAAGTGTACTTGCTGACAACCTTCTTCATGTCCAGTTTGTCATTACATGAGAGAAATGATTCCAGTCTTATAATGTAATTAAATCTCTCACATAGGTTATTTGTTTGTTTTAGGAGTAAGTGGTTGTCAGTATACATGAGGCAATTACTACATTGCCTCAGGATGCCCATGTCAGTCAGGCTGACTGGTGAAATGATAGGAAACTGCCCATCCATTATAGCAGGTTTTTATCATATGTACTGTTCGGGAAAGGATTGGGCTAACATCACCAGTTTTTGTGCTAGGACTAGCAAAGGTGCTTGTTCTATTGAAGGCTGTGGATGTTAAGTGAGGGAGTGCTGCCCGGTACAGCCGTAGTGCAGTAGGGAACCTTAGAGGAGGGTTCTGACAGATGTCTAGGGAAAAATTGAGTTTCAAGGTGTTTACCTCTATACCGAGCACCCCTAACCCTGTTGTATGGCGCCCTGCAATGTGTAAATGTGAGGATTAAATACAGGCAAAATTAAGACACGTTTAAGCTAATCTACCAATAGGAAATCGCACAAAGAACCTTCTTCCAGCAATCCCCAGCTCAGGCAAGGCTGGATCCACACTGTTCTGCCACAAGGGTGCTGGGGATCCCTTCTTACTGTAAGATGGGTGGTTTAGTGCTCAAGTGTATCAATAACAGGCTAGATTTAGCAGGTCTGAATCTGTCTATGCTATCTAGGTATCAGTACAGTGCAAATCAAGTGCAGAGAAGTGCAAAAAAATTCTTAGAGCCCTTTTGTGTGTTTCCCAGCTCAGGTAGACTAGGTAAACATCTACTGCCATCAGATGAATATGAAGGCGAATATTATTAGGGGGTGGCGATGGGTGCCAACTTGAGCTCCCATTTATGCCAGTCTGGTTATGTATGGTTTGAGAGAAACCACTCATTTTGGAGTCAGTCTATTGTACATCTTGGCGGGTATGTTGAATCATATCTTGATGACCTTTTTTTATTTTATGGATTGACCATTTAGACTTCTTAATGAAGTTCTCCTATACATTAACCAGACAACCCCATTTTTGTAGATTCACTTCTTCAAATTCTAATTCTAGTATTAACTGTCTTGATGTCACCTTTTTTAAAGACACAACTAATAACGGTTTTTGCTCTACTTTATATAGAGAACCTACATTTTCATATCGCTATTTACATTACAGTAGCTGCCATCCACAGTTTTATAAGAGAAATATTTTTAGAGGACAAATGATTTGGGTAGCCTGTATGTGTTCCGACTTTGACCTTTTCCAGACTGAGGCTGATTAAACTGGTAGAGATGTTGCTGGAGAGAGGATACCCAGTTAAGTTGTTGGATGAAGTTAAAGGTGAAATATCCAAGGGGTGGGGGTAAAAAACTGAAGTCTTTATTAGGGGTTGGTACTATCAGCAACTATGATGCAAAATCCACTAGTATATATTAAAACAATCAAAACACAAGTTTTGTCAACCCCTTGGTAGTTGCCCATAATTAAATTTCTAACTTGGTTGGAATAAGAATTATCAAAAATTACAATATTTTTAAAGCTGATGAGGTTATATTAGAGACCTTGGGTGAAACCCCCACCTTTGTTTATAAAGTTGAGTTGGCAGAAATGCTAAAACAGTTCTTGAGCATCACAACATTTTTAACCCTCATTTGGCCATCAAATCTATGAAAAAATGTGGGGCTTGCAGTCAGTGTCCACACATCTTGGAAAAAGAATTCATTACTTTATCAAACTACCCTCACACTAAGATATACATAGCAAATGGTAACTGCAAGACTAAAGGACTCATTTGTATAGAGTTGTGTTCTGGGTGTGAGGAGTTCTATATGGGGAAAATGGAAAGAACATTCCATAAGAGAATTTATGAACACATTTATGCTATTTCAAGAAAAAAAAACAATAATTCATTGTTTAAACATACTGAATCATGCAATAATTAGAGTAAATTCTTGTTTGAATGATTAGAATTTGTACCATTTAATGTTAGGGATGGCTCTTGGGAAAACAAAAAGTGAATATAGAGAATTGTATTGGCAATTAAAATTAAATGCAGCCACTCACCTGAGTTTGAATGAATATACATCCCTTTTACCTGTACTCAAATTTAGGGCAGCTAAATTATAAGACTTTATGTATTTTTAATTCAAGTTTAATTTGATTTAATTTTGCCTGTTATACATATGTTAATGTTTTTATTACATGATATACATATAGGTAATTAGCTGATATGAGATTATTTTATAATTAATGATGTTCTTCATGTTTCACTGTTGCAGTCATCACACTTGGGTTGTCTGCCAGCAGGTAGCCCTCAGTCGGCCTGAATAACAGAGTCTTGGGATTTCTTTGTCGGTTGCTGTCGCCTCTTCCATGATGTCAAGTCATCATGGGTATAAAACATGCAGCCGACAACATTACATCAGCTTTTATTGCCATGTGGGAACCCAACGCAGAAGCAGTTTGGAAGTGCTGGTCGGCTGCTACCTGAAATTTTCATTTTTCGAGTTTCAAACCTGAAGTCTTCTAAAGCTAAGTATCCCGTTGGGGATCCTTTTTATTACTCTAACCGATGTCAGAAAAAGTTAACAATTGTCTTGCCTGTGGAAAGCAAATACCTCACCAAGATTTTCATTCTTACTCTGTCATCTGTTTAGGCCCAGACCATGACGTTCCTCGCTGTAGGTTTTGTACCTTGTTTAACGCCCGAACTATTCATCATCGGGCTATCTTCGTCATTAAATTCTTTCACTCTCATTCTCCATATTCTGAAATGATAAGGTTAAAGACAGAGACAGACCGCATAGGTCCAGAACTGCCGATGATGCTTCCGTTAAGCTAGTCGCTAGTCTGCCGGTACTCAGTGAGGTGCTTTTGCAGCCCTGATACCTGCTTCTACAGATTTGCAGGCCTCTGCTGAGACCCATTCGGAGTCCAGTATGCCATGAGATGCTTCTTCGACTATGAAACCTGCGGATGGCTCTACCTTGGATGGGTCCTGAGCTGCTGTGCAGGCACTGGCTTCTGAGGGTGTATTGCGACCTTCCGATGTTTGCTTTAAACCGGCAACTTCGTTTTTGACTAAAACTGTTCATAGGTTTATACTAAGCTGTCTGCCCTGGGGCATTTACAAGCCTAGCCAGAGTGTGTTTGGCTTTCGCCACCCTTTTAGATCGGTTTACTGTGCCTCTGTAGAGTAGGTCTTAGAAGATAGCCCTTTTAAGGTTAGTTTACTGTGCCCCTGTCTAGCAGGGACACAGAAGAGATCCCAGGGGTGAACACGATCTCCCATCCACTCGTCAAGATTTCTCTTGAAGAGGGTCAGTGAGGGGCTCTGCCTATTGAGTTTCTCAGGCCCAGATTTCGCACTACGCCTAGAAAACTGATGACCAAAGCGCATGCTCAAGCTTCCTTGCCACAGAAACAAATGCTTAGAATGGCTGAAGACCTTATAACTTTAATTAGGGGAAGCCAGCCTTCCCCCTCTAAAAGACAAAGAATTGATTTTCCTTCTGATTCTACAGACCATGAGTCCGATGACTCTGATCCCCCTGATTACCAGGACATACCCTTATCTACCTATGAAGATTCAGATGCTGAGGATTCCATTCCCTCTACCTCCCCTCCAGAGGACTTTTCCTTTGGTGAAACCTTGCATACTTTAAGAGAGCATTTCCACTGGTAATGCCAGGACTACCCTCAGTCCAAAAAGAGACTTGGAGAATTTTTAGACTTGCTCAGCCCAGGCCTCTAGCTATACCCCCTGTCCTGGATATTGTAGGTGATGTCTTCATGGAATCCAGACTTACTCCTGATACTTTACCACCAGCTCCTAGAAAGCCTGACAGGTACTGCAGAGTACCTGACTCTCAAAAATTCCTCTAAGAATCCCACTGCAGATCCAGAGACTATTTTTCAGGGACCTAAAGGCATTAAGGCTACTACAGCCAAAAACCCTACCCATTTGGACAGGGATTCTAGAGCTTTAGACAGATGGGGTAAGAAGGTATGTACATCTGCAACTCTTGCCATCAGGGCTTTGAACTGCCAGTTTCACACGTTGAAGTACCAGCAGCATGTTATGGAACTAATTAAACAAAAATTGTTGTTGCTTCCAGATTGTACAGAAAATAAAGACTTACAAGAGTTAATGCATTCTGCAAACCAAATTAGTAAACCTACATTGCAGTGTGGTTTTGATGCCTTAGAAGCATCTTGCAGGGCTGCTGTCACTGGGTCTGTACTGAGAAGGCATGCTTGGCTGAAGGAGCAAATATTGCCAGACCATGTCAAAGCAAAATTACTAGATGCTGCATTAAACCAGGAACGTTTGTTTGGCACAAAAGCAGAAGTTGTTCTTAAAAAGATGGAGGAAAAAGCTAAATCTATGCAGACTGTTAAAGATTTCTTACAGGTGCAGCCACCTAGATTCAGTAGGCATTGGCATTCAAAAAACTGGTCCTTTCCAGTCCCTCCCAGGCATTCTCAGTCCAAACCTAAAGGCAACAGGCCACCAAGACTACAGTCTTAGGGTATGCAGAGATCTAAACAATGGAGTGCTCCCACCTCTAAAACAGGAAGTGGTAAGCCACCCCCTTATGGAAAAAGTTCACAATGACTTGTCTGTCTTCTTCCCAGCAAGGCCCAAGTACTTGCACCCCTAGGAGGAAAACTCGCCCTGCAGGCAAAAAAAATGGATGTCCATTACCCAGGATGGATGGGCCCTAAACACTGTATTCCAGGTAATACAGATTCTACTTCCACTCACTGCCAATCCCAAGCGGGTTGCCAGACTTTACTCCAAACCAGTGGGCAGGGGCTCAAAAGCAAGTACTTTCTCTTCTCAGTATCGGGGCTATTCAAACTGTGCCAGTAGAGCAAAGGGGACAGGGTTTCTATTCCAGTATGTTCCTAGTGCTCAGAAAAGAGGGCTCTTAGCGCCCTATCCTAGATCTGTCGATTCTCAACATCTTCCTGGTGGTCCCAAAAATTCAAAATGCTGACTGCAACATCTTCTTCCTGTGCTAGCCAAGGACGCCTGGCTAGTCACCCTAGACTTAAAAGAAGCTTATCTGCACACCCCCATAAGGGAATCTTGCAGGACATATCTACATTTCAGGCCAGGCTCTATGCATTATCAGTTCTCTGCACTTCCCTTTGGCTTATCTACTGCGCCCAGGGTTTTCACAAAGTCCCTGGCTCCAGCCATTGCATACAGCAGGCAGAGAAATATTCAAATTTACCCATACTTGGACGATTGCCTGATTCAAGCAGACAAGAATTGCTACTTCAGCACCTGGCATTTGTAAAGAGACTTCGAACTTCTCTGGGGTACACCATCAACGAAAAGAAATCACAACTGGTGCCCAGCCAAAAGCTTGTATTCCTGGGAGCAAGCTTGAACACAACTTCCCAGATGACATTCCTCACTCCAGAAAAACAGGTTTATTTGACAAACTACTTCAAATTAATGGCCACCAAAACCCACCTCTCTGCAAGAAAATTACTGCAAGCCCCTAGGGTTCATGGCCTCATGCATTCTACTAATTCCATATGCAAGACTGCATATGAGGAAACTTCAATGGTACTTAAAAAGTCTCTGGTGTCAACATTCTCAGGACATGGAAACAGTGATTCCTATCATTCCTTGCCTAAGGGCAGAGTTCCTTTGGTGGGCAGAGGCATGCAACCACAACAAGGGACTTCCATTCACTCAACCCCTCACCACCCAAACCCTGACAACAGATGCATCAGACTATGCATGGGGGGCTCACATGGCAGGCAAATGCATTCAAGGCAAATGGAGCCCAGGACAAATTCCCCTGCATATCAATCAAAAAGAAATGTTAGCTGTAGATAATGCTTATCCTTCCAGGACAACTCCAGATAAAGACAGGCAACAACACAGTTATGTGGTACATAAACAAGCAGGGGGGAACTCATTCCTACCCACTCTGCAGGTTAGCCATGGCCCTGTGGAACACAGCCTTGAGCAACCAAGTGCACCTGCAAGCTCAATTCCTGCCAGGCAAAAAAATTCACTGGCAGATGACTTAAGCAGTAATATACTGGACCCACACAAGTGGAAGCTGGAACCCAACTCATTCAGACTTCTAATTCACAGGTGGGAGACTCCATAGGTGGACCTCTTTGTCTCCCCCCAAAACCATCAATTGAGCAAATTTTGCACCAGAAATCCCCACAGCCAAGCGTGGAAAGTGGATGCCCTATCCTTTATATGGGAAAACCTCTCAATTTATGCCTTTCCCCCTCTGCCCCTCCTATCAAAACTACTACTCAAGATCAAACAGGACAGGCCAAGGACAATCCTTATTGCCCCAGACTGGCCACGCCAGCACTGGTACCCACTCCTATGCAGTCTGACAGCAGTACCACCATAGCACCTATATCAGACCCCCTCCCTGCTGTCCCAGCAAGAGGGACAGATTTTGCATCCACAGCTGCAAACCCTGAACCTTGCAGCCTGGCTTATCCTCTGAGTACACCACCAGCAACCCTAAGCAAACAGGTGCTGGACATCATTCCTGAGGCCAGAAGGCCTAGTACTAGGAAATCCTATTCAGAAAAGTGGAAAAAATATTGTTCTTGGAGCCAGTCTCTAGGATAGGACACAGCTGTGCTCACCTTACCCCAAATCCTAGATTACCTAGCAGAGCTACTCCGCAAAGGTCTATCCTTCTCATCACTTAGAATTCATGGCTCTGCCATCTCAGCTCATTACAATACTGAGCCACGTCTATTCTCTCACCCTCTCGTCTAACAGTTCCTGAGAGGAGCTAACAATTTAAGGCCCCTGACGAGAGCTCCCACCCCTGCCTGGGACCTTAACTTTGTGCTAGAGAAGCTCTCGCCCCCCCCCCCACCCCCTTTGAGCCTGCTGCTGCAGCAGAGTTAAAATTCCTCTCTTGGAAAACAGCCTTACTTCTAGCCATCACTTCATCAAGAAGAGTGTCGGAGTTACAGGCGCTAATGGCGGTGGATCCCTTCATTATTTTCCATGCGGACAGGGTTTCCCTCAGGACTAACCCATCATTTATGCCCAATGTAATATCCAGTGTGGCTTTAAACCAATTCATCCATTTACCAACCTTTTTCCCTAATCCTCAGAATAAAGGGGAAAGGATTCTGCACTTTTTGGACGTGCACAGACAGCTCAGGTTCTACCTTGACAGAACCAAACCTTTCAGAAAAATCTGACCAACTGCTAGTCAGCTTTGCTACAGGGGCAGAGGGCAAGGCCATTTCAAAGCAAACCATTTTCAAATGGATAGCACACTGCATCCATTTCTGCTACAGACACCATGAAAAACCTACCCCACAGGGGATCAGAACTCTTTCCACTAGGGCTACCTTAACTTCTACATCATTTCTCAGGGGAGTCCCTACCAGGGACATCCTGGAAGCTGCAACCTGGAGTTCTGTACACACCTTTTCCAAGCATTACCACTTGCCTGTCTTTTCTAAATCCAGAGCTGGATTTTCCACAGCAGTCTTACAAGGCCTGCTAGCCAGCCTCAATGCTTCTTGACTGCCTTCACCCTTCCTCAGCTTTGGGAATCAACCCAAGTGTGATGACTGCAACAGTGAAACACGAAGGACGTAGTACAGTTGTGTACACTTACCATAAATGTAGATGTTCGAGTGTATTCACTGTTGCAGTCCTGGTTACCCTCCCTCCAGCCCCCTGACCTTTCTGATGTTCTTCGTGTTTCACTGTTGCAGTCATAACTGTAGGGTGCTCCTGCCGGCAGGCAGCCCGAGGTCGGCCAGAATCCCAAAGTCTGGGTCCGGCGTCGGCTGTACAAGCTAGTACCCTGACGTCAGTACGCTTTGGTACATAGCCCTCAGCCGACGCCATCTTCTCCAGTCTTTCTTGCCGTGCGGTGGAAAGCAGCTCGCAAGTCATTGGTTGGCGATTTTCGAACAGAGTATTTTGTTGTTGTCGGTCCGAAGTTCTTACTTCTCTTCTCAAAGCTAAGTACCCCATTGGGGAATCTTTTTCTTGTTCCTCCGATGTCAGAAAAAGTTAATAATTGTATAACGTGCGGGAAACAAATACCTCATAAAGATTTCCACTCTTACTGTCTACCTTGCTTAGGCCCTGACCACGACGTTTCTTGTTGTCGGTTCTGTGCCAGGTTCAACTCTCGTACTATCAAGCGCAGGTACGATTGGGCTTTAAATTATGTTGGCAGACGCTTCAATTATAGAATGTCGTCGGACACTACCGGAATTCAAAAGAAGCGCAAAGACAAAGACAGGCCTCCGAGGTCCAAACAGGACTCGTTGCAGCTGGAGCCAGCGTCCGGTTCGCTGTCGCCAGTGAGGCGCTTTTGCAGCCCCTGTCGTCCGCCTCTACTGAACCGATGGTTGACACGGACTACCATGGGGAGCCATCAAGGCCCACTATTTTAACTGCTGCAGGACCTTCGGACGTCGCTCCTTCAGATGGGTCCGGAACCGCTGTGCAGTTACCGGCTTCTGAGGGGGTTTTCAGGCCTACTCACATCACTATTTCAAAGGCAAAGGCAAAGACAAAGACTCCTGTTAAGTCTAAAGTTCCTGCTCAAGCTGCTTCTGAATCTACTCCCAGGACACAGAAGCAATTATTAAAGATGGCTGAAGATTTGCTTACAATGATTAGGGGTTCTCACCCCCCCTCCTGAGAAAAGGCCTCGACAGGATGTTACTCTGGATTCCTCTGACCAGGCTTCTGTATCTTCTGTTTCTTCCTCAGATCAGGACTATTCCTTTCCTCCTTATGAGGATTCGGATGCTGAGGACCCTTTACCCTCGGCCTCTCCGCCTGAGGATTTCTCTTTTGGGGAAACCTTGCATGAGATGAGGGAACATTTTCATTGGGAAGGACAGGAGTATTCTGCTTCCAAGAAGAGGCTTAGGGAATTTCTTCTTCTTCCTCAGCATAGGCCTTTAGCTATCCCTCCTGTTTTGGACATTGTAGATTATGCTTTCTCTGAGGCTAATTTGAATCCTGATTCCATGCCTCCTGCTCCTTCTAAGCCTGATAGATTTTATAGGGTTCTTGACTCTCATTTATTCTTATTTAAAAACCCTTCTGCGGATCCTGAAACTATTTCTCAGGGCTCTAAGGCTGCTAAGGTTGCTACTTCTAAAAATCCTATTCCCTCTGAGAAGGATTCTCGTGCTTTAGACAGGTGGGGAAAAAAGGTATATACTTCTGCTACCCTGTCTGTAAGGGCTTTAAATTGCCAGTTTCATATGTTTAAGTATCAGCAATTTCTTTTGTCTGTTTTAAAGCAGAAGCTTGCTTCCCTTCCTGCATGTGCAGAGGATAAGGAACTTCAGGATGTCTTGCATGCTACTGAACAAGTGAACAAACATAGTTTACATTGTGGTTTTGATGCTTTGGATGCTTCTTGCAGGGCTGCAGCCTCTGGTACTGTTATCAGGAGACATGCCTGGCTTCGTGAACAAAGTTTACCTGAACAGGTTAAGGCTAAGTTATTAGATGCCCCTGTTCAACATGATGTTCTTTTGGATCCAAGGCTGAGGAAGTTATTAAAAAGATGGAAGAAAAGGCAAAGTCTATGCAGACTGTAAAAGATTTCTTGCAAGTTCAGCCTCCTAGATTTTTCAGGAATTGGCCCTCTAAAAATTGGTCCTTTCCCACGTCTGACAGGCCTCAAAGGGGAAGATATAGACGCTCCAGAGGTCGTGGTCAAGGTCAGGCCTCTTACAGATCTAGAGAATGGACTGCTTCTTCACCTAGAAGGGGAGAAGACAGATCCCAATCTCAAAGAAAGCAAACTCAATGACTCTCTCGGTTGGGCTACGGGATCCCTTCACCTGGATGCCCCTCTCGGAGGAAAACTGTCTCTTTTTTACAGAAATTGGACTCATATTACCCAGGACAGATGGGTATTGGACGTGATTTTAAAGGGTTACAAATTCCACTTTCACACTTTGCCAAGGGCTCACGGTTGGCCAGATCTGCCAAAACATCAATGGTCAGAGGCCTTAAATCAAGTGGATGCTCTTCTGGCCATGAGAGCCATAGAACCTGTTCCACTCTCGGAGATGGGAAAAGGTTTTTATTCAAGACTGTTTCTGGTTCCAAGAAAACAAAACTCATGGAGACCTATTCTGGACCTTTCTGTGTTAAACATCTTTTGGAAATTCCAAAATTCAAGATGCTTACTCTGCAGCAACTAATTCCAATGCTCTCTCAGGACGCCTGGATGGTGACATTGGACTTAAAGGAAGCCTACTTACACATTCCCATCAGGCAGGAACGCAGGAAATTCCTCAGGTTCAAGGCAGGTTCGAGGCACTTTCAATTCTCTGTACTGCCCTTTGGTTTATCTACTGCCCAGAGTCTTTACCAAGTGCCTGGCACCAGTAGTGGCTTACTGCAGACTTCAGGGGATCCAGATTTACCCCTATTTGGACGACTGCCTTATTCAGGCAGACAGCAAAGATCTTCTACTTCAACATCTGGACTTTGTTCAACGCTTCTCCTCCTACTGGGATTCTCAGTGAACACAAAAAAGTCACATTTGATCCCTTCTCAACAAATGGTATTCTTGGGAGCCCTCTTAAATACAACCTGACAAAGGGCCTTCCTCACTCCAGAAAAACAAACTCAGCTGGCTTCTACTTTCAGCACCTTGGCAACTCTATCTCAGCTCACTGCAAGGAAATTCCTGCAGGCTCTGGGCTACATGGCTTCCTGCATTCTGTTGATTCCAAACGCAAGGCTTCATATGAGAAAGCTTCAATGGTATCTGAAAAGTGTATGGTCACAGCATTACCACGATCTGGATATTCTGATTCCTCTGATCCCCTGCCTTCAGAGGGAGTTCCTCTGGTGGTCCAGGGTATGCACTTTAAACGAAGGAAAGCCTTTTCGTCTACCTCAACCTACTCAAATCCTAACCACGGACGCCTCGGATTATGCTTGGGGAGCACACTTTCTAGACAATTGCCAGCAGGGAACCTGGACAAAGGACCATCTTCACTGGCACATCAATCTGAAGGAAATGTTGGCAGTTCAAAATGCCCTTCTAGCCTTCAAGAACCTTTTGCAACCAGGGCCTCTGCTAATTCAAGACAGACAACACCACGGTCATGTGGTACATCAACAAGCAGGGGGTTCTCATTCGCACCCCTTTGCAGACTAGCTATGGCTTTATGGGAAACAGCTCTAAATTTGAATCTACATCTCCAGGCTCAATTCATTCCAGGGGAACAGAATCTCTTAGCAGACAGCCTGAGCAGAAACATTTCAGATCCTCACGAATGGATGCTAGACACCAACTTATTCAACAGGATTACTGCAGTTTGGGGATGTCCCCAGATAGATCTGTTTGCATCCCATCTCAATCATCAGCTGCCTCGCTTTTGCACCAGGTCCTTCCACAAAACAGCTTGGAGAGTGGATGCCCTGTCCTTCAGCTGGAGAAGCCTTTCAGGATATGCCTTCCTCCTCTTCCTCTACTACCTCGGTATTACTGAAGATAAAACAGGACAAGCCCAAGTTCCTCATCTTGATTGCTCCAAATTGGCCTCGACAGTTTTGGTATCCAACTTTAAAACACCTGTTCTTGGGGCCTCCTTGGATTCTCCCTCTGAACCCTTCGCTTCTGTCCCAGCATCAGGGTCAGTTACTACATTCCAATCTCAAGACCCTTTGCCTGGCAGCTTGGCTCTTCAAAGGAATTTGATTTCCTCTAGTCTTCCCAAACAAGTTTTGGATGTTCTTCTGGAAGCTAGACGGCCTAGCACTAGGAAATCCTATGCCTCTAAATGGAAGAGGTTTTGTATTTGGATGCAGGACCGAGGCTCGGATCCTCTGGTTCCTGAGCTCTCTTCTATTTTGCTTTACCTTTCGGAACTAAAGGACATTCCTTTTCTTCCATTAAGATTCATGCTTCTGCTATTTCTTACTTTGCCTCCTTTTGAGCCTGCTGCATCTTCAGATATTAAGTTTTTATCTTGGAAGACTGTCCTTTTATTAGCATTGACCTCTGCCAGAAGGGTCTCAGAGTTGCAAGCTCTCATGGCTGTGGAACCATACCTTATTTTCCATCAGGACAGAGTATCCTTGAGGACCAATCCTACTTTCATGCCTAAGGTGATTTCGAAAGTGGCTTTAAATCAGACAATTCACCTTCCTACTTTCTTTCCAAATCCTCAAAATAAAGGGGAAAGGATTTTGCATTCATTAGATGTGCACAGACAATTACGATTTTACCTGGACAAGACTAAAGAGTTCAGACAGTCTAATCAATTGTTTGTTTCTTTTGCCTCCAGTTCTCTTGGAAAGCCTATTTCTAAACAAACTATTTCCGAATGGATTGCTTATGGAATCAGATTTTGTTACACTCATCATGGGAAACAGTTTCCAGGTACCATTAGAAGTCATTCTACTAGAGCAGCTGCCACTTCTACAGCTTTCCTCAGAGGAGTCCCTACCAAGGATATCTTGGAAGCTGCCACTTGGAGTTCTGTGCATACTTTTTCCAAGCACTACTATCTCCCTCTGTTTTCTAAGATCAGGGCAGGCTTTGCCTCTGCTGTTTTGCAGGGTATTCTTGCCTCCCCTTCTTCTACTTCTATCTAAAGCCTCCTCCCCTTTTACACTGCTTTGGGATTCCACCCTACAGTTATGACTGCAACAGTGAAACACGAAGAACATAGTACAGTTGTGTACACCTACCATAAATGTAGATGTTCGAGTGTCTTCACTGTTGCAGTCGGGGTTTCCCTCCCTCCTATCCCCTCTTTTTTCTACCTTTTCCTTTCTTGTGGTGTATTTGTGTTTCCTTGTTGGATTCATTTTTGTTTTATTGGGGACTTCTGACATCTAGGGCAAGAAAGGCTGGAGAAGATGGTGTCGGCTGAGGGCTATGTACCAAAGCGTACTGACGTCAGGGTACTAGCTTGTACAGCCGACGCCGGACCCAAACTTTGGGATTCTGGCCGACCTCGGGCTGCCTGCCGGCAGGAGCACCCTACAGTTATGACTGCAACAGTGAAGACACTCTAACATCTACATTTATGGTAGGTGTACACAACTGTACTTTCTTTCTCCCTATCCTCTTTTTGGCCATATCTTATGGCAGTGGTATTTACTTTTTACTGGAGGTGTTCCACACCAAGTAATTGCTTCCCATTTTGGGGGCTCCTGACATCTGGGGCACGAAAAACTGATGTAATGGCATCGGCTGCATATTTTATACCCCTGACGACTTGACGTCATGGAAGAGGCGACAGTATCCGACACAGAAATCCCAAGACTCTGGTATTCGGGCCGTCTGAGGGCTACCTGCAGGCAGATAACCCAAGTGTGATGACAGCACCAGTGAATACACTCAAACATCTACATTTATAGTAAGTGTACACAACTGTACTTTTTTATTTATGTATGATTTTAACTTTTCTTATTTTATTAATGGTTTATTGAACTTTGAACTCTAATGAGTCACCACTTAACATAACTACAAATGCTGGGTTTTGCATTTCCCTAACAGTTCTGAAGAAGTCCTGAGACAGAACAAAAGCACTTAATCTTTTTGGTATTGGTTTTGACAGTTGTGATAATTACTGCTATGACAGTTTTATTGAGCCTTTCTTTTACTTTTTCATTAAATTATTGGAATTTCGGACTAAAGTGCAGTGGTTGTCCTTCACAGTATACGAGCGAAATGTTGTGTTACTGAAGTACTTTACTTTTGATAGTAATCTCCAAATCAAAGATCTAGGGTACTTTGGAAAAATACCTTATAATCCTAAATCTTTGTCCTGTGGCATCTTTCTTCTTATAATAGAAGATTGAAGGTATCCTTAGTATTAGATGTAACCCAATTTCCCAAGTTTGTCAAGCTTGTAACTTGCTGTGTGCATTGTAAGTGTATGATGGGTTCATATGCAAGCACTAGGCTAGCTGCCCTTGTGGGCCATTTTAAGCCTAGTCAGTTTCACTTTTCATGCTTGAATTAACCTATTCTTTTTGGTTGTTAGATTGGCCTTAACCCATCTTGTGGTAGAAAATTATATATAACCTACCCATAGTGAAAATAATTGGGATCATACCATAAATAATTTGAAGATCCTTGTGTGGGATAAAGCATTTAGGAGCTTCCTCTGTCCAGTAATCGTACAGGGGCAATCCTGGGGTAAATTTTCTTTTTCCCTTCCAAAGATCCAGGTTGTGTTTGAAAATGTACAGGATGAGCTTCATTTTATGTCGATGGGGAGTCTGTTGCAGAATAGTGGTATCCTCTGCAAGATGTACCTGTCCCTCCAAACCGTTGTGTTATTACTACAGAAGAGCTGTAGATCCCTAGGTTATTTCCAATGCCATTTGACTTGCTGATGTGCAGTAGGTCCATCAGTACTGGGTCAGAGAATGACTTCTATGCCAGACACAGGTCACCTCTTAGCATTCTCTGGATACCAATTGTAGTGACAGTGCTTTAAGACGGTCCACGTATGACATATAGTTTAGGACTTGTGTCCTTTTATTACGGTATCTTTGTGAGTGATCAGTTGTTGCATGAAGCTGGGCAGATGCATGACAAAGGAGGCATCATACTCCATGACTGGCCTAACAAAGCTGAGTAAATGAGGATACTGTACCGAGAGTAGGACACACTACACTCCTCCGCTCCTCGAGAACTCCGACATAATATCCGAAACACCAGATGTAAAATTATACACTCTTTATTAGATTTAAGCTTCTCACAAGCTTTTCGTCGGTTTAAATTACACCAACTTCCTCAGAAACTCCAGAATGTGATAAACGTAAACAAAGTCGCTCAACCATCGCTCCTTTAAATACCCTTGCATCATTATATAAAAATGAGCGATAAATAAATAACATTGAATGTCTTTGAAAACATTTAAAAACACAAAGATGTAAACTCTGATTAAAAACATATAAATAAGTAAATGATACATCTTTTATAAACATAATATGAAATGTGATATAATAGAGATAGACCATAAACAAGCCCTAGTTGTCCTACTAATTTATGCTGCTGCCGTCTATTAAAAGCTCCTACCAAAAATACTATGAGATACTATAAAAAGCGCTATTGAAAATAGAGTGGAACTATCTCATTTACTCTATATTTATATATATTTGAACTGATGCTAAACTATTACTTATTTAGTACTGATATTAATGAGACTTCTAAAAAATCAACTGACAAACTAAATACTATCTAGTGAGGCTCTTATATACATGTAATGGATAATCTATCATTAATGCCTCACTAGATAGTATTTAGTTTGTCACTAGCACTTTTTTCTCAAAATTGGCACATAATAACCTAGGACAAATGGGTCCTAGACATAGTGTCACAAGGCTACAAGTTTCACTTCCATACCCTGCCAAGGACAAACGGTTGGCCAGACCTGCCAAAACATCAATGGGCAGAGGCACAAAAGCAAGTCTCATCCCTCATGGACATGAGGGCCATTCAACAAGTACCAGAGCAAGAGCAAGGACAAGCAGAGAATAAGGACATTCTACTACAGCATCTGGCGTTTGTAAAGAGATTTCTAACAGGCCTAGGGTACACAGTCAACGAAAAGAAATCAAAACTAGTACCCTCTCAAGAGATAATATTCCTGGGTACAAGCTTAAATACAACTGCCCAGATGGCTTATCTCTCGCCAGACAAACAAAGACAACTGACTACCTATTTTAATCTGCTGGCAACAAAGGCCCATTTATCTGCAAGAAAAATTCTGCAGGCTTTGGGCTTCATGGCATCCTGCATTCTACTAATTCCATATGCGAGACTGCATATGAGGAAACTTCAATGGTACCTATAAAGTGTTTGGACTCAACATTGCCACAGTCTGGAAACAATAATTACCCTCATTCCCTTTCTTTTACTGCCTCAGCACAGACCTCTTGCTATTCCACCTGTTCTAGACATTGTAAATGATGTATTTTCAGAGTCCGGCCTATCTCCTGACTCTTTACCCCCTGCACCTGTTAAGCCAGACAGGTACTACAGGGTTCCAGATTCTCATAAATTTCTATATAAAAACCATGCTGCTGACCCAGAAACTATATCTCAGGGTCCCAAAGGGGTCAAGGCTTCCACTGCAAAAAACCCTGTCCCCTCTGATAGGGATTCTAGAGCACTGGACAGATGGGAAAAAGTTTACACCTCTGCTACCTTGGCTGTAAGGGCTTTAAATTGTCAGTTTCATATGCTTAAATATCAGCAATACTTAATGTCACTGCTAAAACAGAAAATGTTGACAAGTTCTGAATGTTCTGAAAATAAGGAAATGCAGGATTTATTGCATGTAGCTGAACAAGTGGGAAAGCATACTTTGCAATGTGGTTTTGATTCACTGGTGGCCTCTTACAGGGCCGCTGTTACAGGCTCTGTCATTAGAAGGCATGCTTGGTTAAAGGAACAGTATCTGCCTGATCATGTTAAAGCAAAATTATTGGATGCTCCATTACAGCATGATACTTTGTTTGGTGTTAAGGCAGAAGAGGTGTTAAAGAAAATGGAGGATAAAGTGAAATCTGCAGACAGTAAAGGATTTCTTACAGGTACACCCACCCAGATTTAGCAGGAACTGGCCTTCGATGAATTGGTCCTTTCCAGTGTCAGACAGACCACAAAGAGGCAGATACAGATGCCCTAGAGGCAGACCCCAGCCCCAAGGCTCATACAGGCATAAACAATGGGGTGCTTCTACCTCCAAAAGCTGAGAAGACAAATCACAGCCATATAGGAAACAGTCCCAATGACTTTCCTCTGCCAATGCCAAGCACTTATCTTTTGACAGCACCCTTAGGGGGAAAGCTAGCACTTTTTTCACAAAATTGGCACATGATCACTCAGGACAAATGGGTCTTGAATATGGTCTCTCAGGGCTACAGGTTCCACTTTCACACCCTTCCAAAGACAAAAGGTATGCCAGACCTGCCACACAATCAATGGGCAGAGGCACAAAAGTGAGTTTCATCCCTCATGGACATGTGAGGGCTATTCAGCAAGTACCACAGCAAGAACAGGGACAAGGATTTTACTCAAGACTTTTCTTGGTACCCAGAAAGGACAAAGCCTGGAGACCAATACTGGACCTTTCTATTCTAAACACTTTTCTGGACGTTCCAAAATTCAAAATGTTGACGCTGCAGCAGCTTCTGCCCATGCTGGGCAAGAAGGCTTGGCTGGTAACTTTGGACCTCAAAGAGGCTTACCTGCATGTCCCAATCAGACAATCCTGCAGAAGATACCTCAGATTTATAGCTGGCTCAATACACTACCAATACTCTGCACTGCCCTTTGGCTTATCTACTGCGCCCAGGGTCTTCACAAAATGCCTGGCACCAGTAATTGCATTTTGCAGACAAAGAGGAATTCAAATATATCCCTACTTGGAAGACTGCCTTATTCAAGCAGAGAACAAAGACATTCTACTGAAGCATCTGGCATTTGTAAAAATATTACTAATTTGCCTACGGTACACAGTAAACGAAAAGAAATCAAAATGAGTACCCTCTCAAGAGATCATTTTCCTGGGTGCAAGCTTAAATACAACTGCCCAGATGGCTTATCTCACGCCAGACAAACAAAGGCAACTGATTTCTTACTTCGAAAAGATGGCAACAAAGACCCAGTTATCTGCAAGAAAAATTCTGCAGGCTTTGGGCTTCATGGCATCCTGCATTCTGCTAATTTCATATGCAAGACTACATATGAGGAAGCTACAATGGTATCTAAAAAGTGTTTGGACCCAACATTGTCACAGCCTGGAAACATTAATTACCCTCATTCCCTGCCTGCAACAGGAGTTTCGATGGTGGGCACAGGCCTGTCACCACAACAAGGGACAGCCATTCACTTTACCCACAGCCAGGCAGTCACTAACAACAGATGCCGTTCACTTTACCCACAGCCAGGCAGTCACTAACAACAGATGCATCAGATTATGCCTGGGGGGCCCACATGGCAGGAAAATGTATTCAGGACACATGGCCCGCAAGCCAAATGCATCTTCATATCAATCAAAAAAGAGATGCTAGCTGTACAGAATGCCCTGACAGCCTTCAAGGATCTACTCCATCCAGGACAACTGCTGATAAAGACGGACAATACTACAGTCATGTGGTACATAAACAAGCAAGGAGGCACACGAGGCACACATTCCTACCCCCTCTGCAGACAAGCCATGACTTTGTGGGACACAGCATTGACTTATCAAGTGCACTTGCAAGCACAATTCCTGTCAGGAAAGACAAATACTCTGGCGGACGAACTAAGCATAAACATCATGGACCCTCACAAGTGGAAACTAGATCCACAAGTCTTCAGCAGATAACAAATAAATGGGGATGCCCAGACATAGATCTATTTGCCTCCACTCACAACTGCCAACTACAGAGGTTCTGCACAAGGACTTGTCACAAACAAGCATGGAAAGTGGATGCTCTATCATTCAGATGGAAAACCCTTACAGTATATGCCTTTCCTACACTGCCTCTCCTCCCCAAGGTACTCCTAAAGGTCAGACAAGAGAAGCCAAAAACGATACTGATTGCCCCAGACTGGCCACGCCAGCACTGGTATCCAATCTTAAAGAGCTTGTCTCAAGGCCCAGCCTGGACGTTACCTCAAATTCCTCATCTACTGACCCAACAAAACAATCAGATCCTGCGCAGCCAACTCAGAACCCTAAATCTGGCTGCATGGCGGATAATATAACCACTCAGAACACACCTCTCTCTAAAGCAGTTATGGATGTTATTTTGGAGGCCAGGAGGCCCAGCACCAGAAAATTTTATGCAGAAAAATGGAAGAGATTCTGTGCTTGGAACCAGGCACAAGGAATTGACATGCTTGTACCAAATATTCCTCAGATTTTACAATACCTAACTGAGATGCTGGACAAAGGCCTATCCTTCTCATCAATTAAGATCCACGCCTCTGCCATTTCAGCTCATTACAATACGGACCCACGTATTTTTTCACATCCACTGCTAAGGCAGTACCTCAGAGGGGCCAAAAACATAAGACCTCCAAGGAGAGCACCAATGCCTACATGGGACCTCAATTTTGTCTTGGAAAAGCTAACACTGCCTCCTTTTGAGCCAGCCAATACAGCCAAGATAAAATTCTTATCATGGAAAACAGCTCTGCTCCTAGCAATAACTTCAGCAAGAAGAGTCTCAGAGTTACAGGCATTAATGGCTGTGGAACCTTTTATTATCTTCCATCTGGACAGGGTTTCTCTAAGGACGAACCCAACATTTATGCTTAGGGTAGTGTCCAGTGTGGCTCTTAACCAAACCATTCATTTGCCTACCTTTTATCCAAACCCACAGAATACAGGGGAAAGACTTCTGCATTCTTTGGACATACACAGACAGCTACGCTTCTACTTGGACAAAACAAAAGCTTTCAAAAAGACTGAGCAACTTTTAGTGGCATATGCTGCAGGATCACAGGGAAGGGCTATTTCAAAGCAGTATTTCAAAATGGATAGGCCACTGCATTAGTTTCTGCTATTCACAACATGACAAGTCAGTGCCTAAGGGCATTAGGCCACATTCAACCAGAGCAGCAGCCACTTCAGCAGTCTTCCTCAGAGGAGTACCAACCAAGGATATTTTGGAGGCTGCAAGTTGGACTTCAGTGCACACTTTTACAAAGCACTACCACTTACCTCTTTACTCTAAATCCAGAGCAGGCTTTGCCACTGCAGTTCTGCAGGGCCTCATAGCCACTCCTAATTCTATTTAGGCCCAGCCACCCAACCTCAGCTTTGAGATTCAACCCAAGAGTAATGACTGCAACAGTGAAACACGATTAACATAGTACAGTTGTGTACCTACCATAAATGTAGATGTTCGAGTATATTCACTGTTGCAGTCCAGGTTACCCTCCCACCGTCCCCCTTTCATTGCTGGGACTTATCTGTACTTCTCTGTTCTTTACAACCTATGTGGTGTATTTGCTTGTAGATGAAGGTAATGTTTATGTTTGTGCATGCTTTTTTATAAGCAGAATTTTTAGCCTACCCTTTGGGGGCACCTGACATCTGGGGCAACAGGGCCTTGGTGACTTTCTCGAAGAAGTCAACCATGTTTAACAGGCATGATCTACTTTTAAATAATCCAAACTGGGTTGAGTCCAGAGTTTGGTGAAAACCTGTATCCTTGTTAGTAAGGTCCATAATGATTGTTTCCATGGCCTTGCAAATGAGGCTAGTCAAGCTTATGGGCCTATAATTCTTAGGTTCAGTTGATGGTCTTCCTTTGTGCAGAGGGATTACTGTTGCTGTCTTCCCATTTTGCCAGAACATAGCCAGTTCACAGGTTGTGATAAAACAGAGATCCAAGTGGATCTGCTAGGTCATATTTGAAGTTGTTTAAAATGTAACCTGGGGTTTTCTCTGCTCCCATTGATGCTGTGGTTTTGGCCTTTGAGAGCCGAGATGACATGCTCTCTTGAGATAATTGGCTGAGGAATGGTAGCAGGTATACTTTTTGGGTATAACTGGAGGTGATTGGTGGGGGGGGGGGGGTGACGTTTGCTCCAAATCTGTCAGTTAGCAGGTTGGCTGTTACTTTTGGTTGAGTATAGGTGATGTCATCCACGACCAGTTCAGCGCATAACAGGGTAGTCCCTTTTAGATTTTGGACATAGTTAAATAATGCTTTAAGATTATCCTTGACTAGGGAGGCTGTTTTTGCTACGTATGTACCTTTGGAGGACTTGACAAGATCTGTAATTTGTTTGTTTAAGCTATAGAGTGATTTCTTCCTCTGATGAGCTGGTTCCCTCTTGTTCTTGGACATTAGTTTGTTTCTCTTGTTGTCTATTTATACTTGGGGGTCCACCAGGGTGGCTTGTTTTTTTGGCAAGACCTGGCTTTAATCCGGACTGGTACAGCTGATTGTATACAGATGATTAAATGGTTATACAGGGCAATGATGTACACCTCTGCATAGGAGTCCGTTCTCTGCGTTTGAGGTGCCTTTGAAACATCTTATGCCATCACTTAGTAGCAAATAATTTGTCTTTAAAAAAATAAGCGCTTTTGAGCTTGATGGGGTATCTTGTCTTACAATTACATCGAATGAGGCTGATTTATGGTCCGATGTTATCAGGGAGGACATCACACAGTGGGAATGCAGTGCTCTGACATATTAGTGAATACTTTGTCCAGGACATTTGAGCCTCTTGTAGGTGTGATGACTTGCTCTTCCAGAGCATTTGCATTGACAATGTCAGAGATCCTCTGAGCCAGCATGTTTGTGGTCGTGTATGTTTCCCAGTCGATGGTAGGATAATTAATATCACCCATGAGTGAGATGTTGGGCTGTATGGCAAGTGACTCCAGTAAGTCCAGGTTTGTGGTATACTTTCACTGTTTCATAGTGGGGGACCTATAGCTAACTTAGGGGGATTTGCCTATAGTTATTTGGATATGGAGTAGCTCAAGAGTGTTGTACTTTTTGACTAGTCTTGAGGTGTACTTATCCTTAATGAAGATGGGTACATCTTCTCCTTTGGTTCTTTCATGCTCTAGTTTGTAATCTGAATGTATGGAAAAGGCATTGTAGCACTGCATAGCCGAGGTGCTTTTCAAGCCTTTGAACCATGTCTCGTTGACTGCACAGATGATGGCATCTTCCAAAGTGAGGAGTGCTTCCATGGAGTGAAGTTTCTTGTTCAGACTCTTAGCATTAAACATCAGTACCTTGAGTTTCTCTAGAGATGGTTTTATTATGTTAGGAGGTTTGTTATGTTGACACTGCCTAAAAAAAGGCACAATAGGGGTGGCTAATACCTTTGCCAGTATCCAAAAACCTGGAGGAGACAGGTGCCGAAAAAAAAAAAAGCTTGGAAGGATATCACTGACAGTTGTTTAGGGAAAAACTGAACTTCTAGGCTTTTGCATGTATACAGGGCACTACTAACCGCTGCTGAGCAAAGACCAGCACTGCACAAATGTAAGGCTTAAGTACAGGCCAAGACAAACAAGTTTTAAGTTAACTACCAATCAGGAAAGCAAACAGTAAACCTTTCACCTGCAATCCCCAGTTCATACAGGTTAGATCAACACACTTCTACCACAGAGGTGCAGAAAAACACCTTAATGTATAATAGCTGGTTTTGGAGCCCAAATGTAACAAGAGCACACAAACTATCTACAACTAACAGCTACAGTGTGCAATTAACTATTTAAATCAGCAGTGGACAGTACAGTTTTTTTATTTTACTGTGAAGTGGAAAAATTACAGCAAATAGCTTAATAAACTGTTAAAGTACAGTCACAGTGTATAAGAGAAGTGAAAAAAAAAAGTATGTATTGCTCCAGGTGAAAGCAGATTCTCGGCAATCAGTAGCAAAGTTGCCAAACGACCAGCAGCTCTGAGCATCTGTGCCAAAGGCTTCAACCAGCAATCCTCAACTCAGACAAGTGAAATCAGCACACTTCTGTCTCAAGTCTGGAGCCTAAGTGTAACAAGACCACACAAACTACCTACAAATAACAGATACAATGTAATATAGTGTCAGTTATTTTTTTGAAACTACTGAACTACAGTCACAGTATGCAGGAGAAGTGGAAAAAAATACTTAAAGGAGCCCTTTTGTGCGTTTCCCAGCTCAGATAGACCAGGCAAACACCTACTGCCACTAGCTGAATAATCAGAGCCATCTTAATGTAAAAGCATAGTAAAGGAGTGTCCGGAGTGAAATGCTACCACAAGCAAACCTAAAAAATGCTACCACAAACAAACTTAAAGGTATGGATACATCAGTGTGTTTTAAGCAGCTTGTAAAAGAATGATTATTCAATAAAAGTACTTTGCTTTGTATAAATGAGCCAAGAGCCACTCAGTTGCACAAAATTTATAAAGACATGAAAAACAAGGTTGTTGTTGTTGTCTTTCAGCTTATCCCGGTTAGGGGTCACCACAGCGGAACTCCGGTCCGCTGATGTTTGGTAGTGGATTTTTACGTGCCGAGTTACCAGCCCTGACGCACAACCTTCAACGAAGGTACGCCCATTCACGCATTCCTCCACACAGAGGACGCTCTAGCTGAGAATCGAACGGGACAATGTCTTGCTGTGAGGCGGCAATGCTACCGCAGCACCACTACCGGGTAAGCTGATTGATAAGCTCTCCAGGCAATAAAACTACATGCAGAAATCTCAAGTGTTTCCGCAACCTAAACAGGCTAGGCTGCCTCCCAATGAACTGGATGGAAAATCCACTGACCTCTTAATGTTAAACTAAGTGCTTGCTAGAGTGTAAAAATACACTACTTGATCTGAATTAATCATCTAGCTAGTTAGATAAAGTAAATCAGTAGAATAGACAATGACAGGCAAAATGCACTTTTTCAATATAAGCACAAAGAAAGGTAAATAATTCAAGATATGAAAACAGTTTAGAAAGGGAGGAGCTTATTAAGCTAAATTTACAATAGGTGTGGACAACTTAAAATCACCAGGTTTAAAAAAGCAGATCAACAAAGGGGAGAGAAGTTGGGAAAATCTAGCAGGTAATGACCAGCAGTGCTTTAGTTTATGCAAGTTTGAAATCATTTTAGGAAAAGACAAAGGCCTAGAAATTCACTGTGTATTTACGTATTGCTCAGGAGGCAATTTAACCACTGAAAAACATGTGAAATAAGTGTCTGTCCGTCAGATCTACTTTGGAAGTTCTTTCAAAGCTTTGAACTTCAATACTTTTTTTTACCCACCTCCCAACACCCCCTGCTAATTAAATATACCAACTCTGAGATTGCACTACAGTATGGCGTTCTCCATTTAAATCATTCAGAGTTTCAAAACTTCAGTCTTATAGTCTCGACCATATGAAGTTGAAAGTTTTGAAACTTTAAGCTTCCAAATTAGACCCATATCTCTCACATAGGACAAAACACTAGGCCAAGCAGATTTCTTAAAACAGAAAACAAAATGGAGCAGTTGCAAACAAAGAAAAAAAATAATAGATTTACTTTCCTCACCCAGCAGGACATCAACAGCAGTGCTTCAGTTTATGCAGGCTTGAAATCTTTTCAGAACAAGATTGTGCTTCTGCAAATTACGAACATAACTAAAAAGGCCTTGTTATTGTCTTTAGCTTGAGTGGTTATTTTAGCCTGAAAATTGACTTTGGTGGATTTTATTAAGCTCTTGAGTTTTTTTTTTATTTTTATTTCAGTGATGGTCAGAATTGTCTGTCTTGAATTGTAAAACTCTGTTGATATTTTGGTTCCACCAAGGTTTTTTTTTTTTGTTTGTTTCCCTTGGGTTTGGCCTGTGCTTATTCCCACAGGGTACTACTGCATCTGTGCAGCAGTTTACATGCTGGTATAGTGGGGTGATGTACATTTCCATGTATTCAGTGGAGTTAACTAGGACTGGCAAAGCCATTATGTCTCTCTTCATATAGCCCAGGGAGGTACATCTCAAGTCATTGAACCCCACGTGTACTATGACAGTCATACCTGTACTTGTTCAGAGACTTCAGTGCATGATGTGTGATCTGATGGATTCTGCCACCAAACAATCAACTAACCGTCAACCTTTCCTTGCTGAGCCAGATAAGAGGTATATCTGTATGTCATTTATAGGTTCATAGGTTCATACTAGGCTATCTGCCCTGGGGCATTTATAAGCCTAGCCCGATTGTGTTTGGCTTACGCCACCCCTTGATTTGAGTATAATGTGCCCTTTTTAAAGTTTAGTTTACTGTGCCTCTGTCTAATAGTGACACGGAAGTAATCCCCGGGACAAACCTACGATCCCCCATCCACTCATCAAGATTCTTCTTGAAGAGAGTCCGTGAGGTGCTCTGCCTAACATGAATTGGAATTCTATTCCAGAGCGAAGGGAGCCTCTGGGTTATGAATCTGTCCCTCTAGCGTATTCTATTTGTTTCTGTGCTGAGGTTCAAGTCCCTTGAGCGCGTGGCTCTAATATTTGGTAGGGCTTTGCATCCTTGACTTCGGGACTCCTTGTGCTGTATGTGAGGTGTCAGGCTTAACTTGTTGAGTGTGCTTTGTACCTGTGTTGCGTTTTGGTGGTCTTTTAAGGTTTAGGCATATTAATTTTTACAACCTCAGCATATGCTGGATTATGTGTATTGTAATGGCCTTAGAGAGGTGTGATAGGGTGGTGTACTGCTGATGATTGTAGTTTTCTGTGCCTTAGATTTTTTTCCTCCAGAGAGATTATGTATGTTTATCTCTCACACATGGTATTACGCTGTTTGAGTAATATGTGATAGTTGGACTGCATGAGACAAGTCTTACACTGTCTCAAGATAACCATCTCATTCATGCTGGCTACAAAAGTTTTGGAGAAATGCTGGTCCATGGTTTTGACAGGAATGATTCAGAAAGGGCAAGGGGTGACAATAACTGCTCAGAGTTTGATTTGTTTAGGATATTGTTTGAGTGGACTTGCTACTAAGGCATGGAGAAATGCCTAGTTATTTGGTCAGGGGCGTACTGCTCCTCAAGATGTGTTTATTTGAGGTGTGCGTAGATTGATTTTTAATTATTTTCATGCTCTTAACTGGGTAAATGTACTCATCCAAAGACTGTTTATATCATAACTTGATCCCTTATTATACAAAAAGCTGAATGTGTTTAAATGGCTGGAACTGACTTAACTGTATTTGGAAAATAATTGTATTCTTCAAGAGCCAAATTTTTAGAGTTAAAAATATTTTGTTGGGAGGAAGGGTGTTTTCCTCTGCATGGTAGCAAGTGTGTGGGGGTATACCCTGCTTTGAAAAAGATAAATTTTAAACTTCTTTTGAGTTCATTGAGTACTGTTTCATCTGAATTTCTGTACTGAAAAGGAGGCACATGAATGTATCTTTCATGAGGGGTAACTGTCCTTTTCCTGCTGCACATTCTCATTCTGAAAAAGAACACATGCAAGCAAGTTAATCCATTAAGGGTAACCAGCACAAAGATTCCCATGAATCTCCAGTGTTCTGAGAATGCGTGGGTGACAGCTAACTTACTGCACTGTTACTGAAGTGGTATTTATCTCTTGCTTTGCGTCCATTTGTTCAGCCACAGACTCGGTGAGAGATCAGTTTTATGAAGCTTGCCATCAGACAAGTGAGTTCATCATAGGTGTCTTAGGACATTTTGACCATATACTTCAAAAAGAGATGTACAAGGAACAGACATTGCTCAAAGCATTTCACTCATAACAGAAGGCTAAATTCACAATGCTAGCAAGAGTAATCTCCATATAATCATCTGTGAAGTTTGTTTACTGCTGTACTAACTTGCCCAAGACTAAAATAAAGTGAAAACATGGTAGCTTTTATTTATCAGTTTGTAGGTACTTGATGTTATTAGCACACAACATTCAGTAACATTTGCCTTATAATATATGTGTTTAATCATCACGTGCACTGAAAGGGTGCCTTTTGAAATTCTGAGGACTGTAACAATGCTTAGACTAGTCGAATTAACCAAGCCCAAGGTTGAAGTTTACTGCTCTCAGCGTTAGTTTATGTACATTATCAGGGTGCAAGGGGAGCAAAGCTCCTTTGCAAAAACGGAATCAAAGTTCCAAAAGAGAGTTTTGGAGTACTGTTATTTGTTCACTTGTAATAGGTAGCAGAGTAGCACTAGGGGAGCATATTTAAATGCACTGCAGTTTTTATTAATCACTGTTGTTAACAAGCTCTGAAAAAGTGCAAAGTATGTTTGAGATGATGGCTGTGAAATGACAGCATTTCAGCAGTGCCAGTCTGTACCATTCTGTCCATTCCATTTTTGCATACTGATCACGAATTTTCATGCTACTTGTTAACCGTAATTTCCTCATTAAAAAGTTTATAACACATGTCACAGTACAACCTCTTACATCCTCTAAATCCACACCTCTGGCCACCATTTAAAATGTGACAAATCTGTTTGTGATCATACCTGCTGCCTCCACTTGATCTGTGATGGTCAGGGACTGTGATCTCAAGATTAGTGTCGCTGTTCCGCTGAATTTCTGAACATTAAAAAAACATAGTGCAAGCTTTTAAAAATGATATGAATGCAAAAAAGAGGAGCACTTTCTTACGTTTTGGAATAGAAGGTCTGTAGATACTGGACTCCATATAGTTATTGATAAATTTATAAATAGACTCGGCTCAGTTATATTTTAATATCTACACTCTTGAACAGGTCTGTGTTTATGAGGAAAATCAGAAGAAAGCCAGTAAATCTATGAAGAGCAATGCAAAATGTTTTAGGTCTAACGCCAATGTTATGCAAACCAAGACCTCTTTTCCTGGATTTCCAGTAAAACTTGCAAATAGCTAGGCCAATGTAGCACACCATCAGTGTTAAAAAGCCAGCCATAATGTAATTGCTTGATAGCAAAAGCTTAAACAAATACATTTTGAAGGGTGAATGCCAAATAGTTAATAAGCCATCAAACGTACATGAAAGCCCTAACACAGATAAATAAGGTACCAGCCGCAAGCTTTTGAAATGAAATAATTAATTGTTTTGCTGGAAATAAACAACATTAAGCAGTGCACTTTGAAAATTCCATAAAACAAATGATACAATTGGTACTTAGAAGAAAAACTAACTGCAGCTATTTCATTCTGAACTACCACTGTGTGAAAGCTACTCTAATATTGTCTGTCAGCACCAATTAGCAGTTAAAGAAAACTCACAGGCAGTAAATGCCAGATAGATCCTCTCATCCCCAGCAAGGTCCTCTGTACACACTGTGACACTCAAAAAGTCCAACTGCTACAGCTTGGATTTGCTGTCTGATAGTCCCAAGTTCCATATTTCTTGTTTGATTTGAATGTAAGCTTCCTTTTAAGACACTCGTATACCCTAGGGAATGATGTGTTCCATTTATGGTAACATAGCTTTGGGCAGGAAATAGTGCAAGGATCAGTTTAATTTTCTAAAATTTGCTGTACCTGTACTTCAAGAAAACTGCAGATTTATACAGCATTGTTTCATTTTACATGTCTTCTGCATCTTTGCTAAAATAAACAGTTAATGCTCTTTTATAAAGTTCCTATTTCTTATATGAGCAAACTTAAGAAGTCACAGAGACATAAAGCTTGGATTTTGAATGTGCATCTGAAGTCACTCTATCTACTTCCATTTCTTTCCAGCACCGTTTGCATGTTTGGCAGTAACATACCTAGGGTGGGGCAAGATGGGCAACTTCCCCAGGTGCAAAGTGTTGGGGAGGGGTGATCAGCCAATCCAGATCTCTATTGCAATTAAAAGGTGGTATTGCATTTGCAGTCAAACCGGAGCGCTGTACAACTCTCTGCAGGCAGGGTGTAAATTTTAGCAGTTGCTTTCTACTTTTGTAGCAAGCGGTTTACTAGAGTTTATAAGAAGAATTTTTTTTTTTTAGCTAAAACATAAGTGCCATAGTACTCAGTGCAAGCAGAGCAGAAACTGCATCAACTGTTTGCTACATTTGTAGCAAGCAGTTTGCTACAGTTCATAAGAATTATTTTTAACTAAAACTTGAGCACCATAGCACTCTGTACAGGCAGGGTATAAACTGTAGTAGTAACTGCTTTTTGCAGTTTAAAAAAAAACAAGAAATATGTTTTTTTTAATAAAACAATGGACATTCAGGGTAGGGCACAAAAATGGGACTTGAATGGCTGGGCAGGGGGAAGGGGAGTGCAGGTTGTGCATCTGACCACCTGATTGGTGTGCCATTAGAAGGAATGTCTTTTTTTTTTTTGGCTCTTCAGTGGAAGAGCTGTGAGGGCATGGATATCTAATAAGCTGCTGCAAAGTGGCAATCAGCTTAATATGGTGCTTTCTTGCTCTTCACTTGAACAGCTGAGGGTGGGTGAGGTGCTGGCTAATGGTACCAGCACAGGTTACTGTTTGAGCCAGGAAAGCTTCTGAGGTTTGGTAACCCCAGGACCCTTTTGACATTTTTATATTGCATTTCTTTTCTTTAATTGTCAACTTTTGATTGGCTTTTGGATTCTGGAGTCTGCATGATGTTGTACCAGTTGGAGAGGTTGGATAAATATTGACTTAGCAGTGAACATGTCTTCAAACTCCCACAGTATTGCATGGATTTCGTGACCCTGGATAAGAGTTAGTTACTGTGATATCAGTACCTGTCTAATTTTCTGAAGTTTCAAATCAAGTATCGTTCAGGTCTGCCACTGGATCTCTCTCTGATTCCTCCTGTAGCTAACTGCTGTACTGACTACCACTGTCACAAAAACACCAAGTCTTCCAACGAAGCAAAAAACAATGAAATAAAAAGGTGCAGCTGTAACACTACCATGTTAGTATATGTTGCCACCTGTATCAGCTGCACCAGTTTTTATGTGGGCAAAGCTGTACGAAGACTTAAGGAAAGGATTACTGAACGTTAGGGCCATCAGAAACAAAGATTCTCACAATGCACTCTATAGGCATAGTACATGTACTAATTTTAAAAAGTTTATTTTCTTTGTCATTGACAAGGTGAAAAGTAGTGAAAGAGGAGGTGACTTGAAACTAAAGGTGGAAAATTTGGAGACTATGTGGCAACTTAGGCTAAATGCTATGCATCCACCTGGCCTCAATGACAGTATTGCTATTCTTCCTACACTTAAGGCTAAAGCAAATGTGATTAAATAAAATTTCTTTTATATATATATATATATATATATATATGTATTTAACAATGATTATCAGTATCACAACACTTTTTTATCTTTAAGCATATTGTACAAGTGCATTTTTATCTTGTATTTTGGTTTAATCATGTTTTTATATTTCATGTATAATCAACTGTTTTTTTTTAATTTTTGCGATAATGTCATTTAATGTGGATTGGTCAGCAGGTAGGGGAATGGGGTATTTAAATGTTGTTTGTTCCAACCAACGTTACTCTGATGAAGCCATTCTCATTGTGAAAGCGCTCAGTCATTGGGATCTTTGTGTTTTGTGCTATTAAATCAGTGAAACCACGTTTGTGTTCTGACTACCACTGTGCCTGCATCATGGTAGGGCTTAATTATGTTAACATGGTATAGGTTGTGCTTCTGCTTCCAGCCTGACAACTCTACCAACTAATTAACATCTGTTACCTTCCTTACATTGATGAAAGGACACCTCCATGCTACCTGCTTCTTAATGCTGTCAGATGCATTATGCTCTATATGACTATATTCCTAGGTGCTCTCTGATCAGTCACACCAGGCATGTTATTGCTTTTGTGCTAAGGATAGGTGCACTTGCATCAATCCCACGAGTTTCCTAAGCTTGATCCTGAAATTCAGTGCATACTCCACAAAAGATTCCTTATCGGAATCACATTAATTCTCTGATTTGACACAGATTAAATGTAGAGACCTCCTCACCTTTTGGCTATAAATTAGGTCAAGTGGGTAAAACATGAATTCTTGAGGCATTTCTCTATATGCAAAGAGGAGATTAGGCAGGTTCATGCCCCATTCCTGCTTATACTGGTGCATGAATGTTGGCACTATGGTCTTAAGAGGAACACTGTACCTCTCTACCAAACCATTAATTTGTTGGTAATGAGATGTACTTTTTAACTACTTTACTCCAGAGCACTTCCACAAACAGGTCAGTGGTTATGATATGAGCTTAGCCCCTCTCAGGGCCGGCCTTAGCTGAAATGGCACCCTAGGCGAAGTAGTGGTTCGGCGCCCCTTAAGCCCCACCCACACCATACTCATGAAACACCCCTATTTGAGCCACACCCACATGACTACTCCCCAAGAAAGCCACTCTAGTAATTTCCTTAAATTATTTAACTGCATAGGAAGAAAAAGATAACCTGTAATGTAGTTAAACTGCAACTACCTTTGCGTATGTATTTTCTACTTTAAATACCAGAGCCAAATCATGATCAAATAGGGCCCTAGACAGAGTAATAGACACCCTCAGAGCAGCCCTTCCTGCAGCAAGCTCCTACCCCCCCCCCCCAGCAACAGCCCCCTCCTCAGTCATTCCAGTGTTCCATTACTTGGTTATTTCTCATCAGTTACCATATGTACTGTTCTCTTATTTGCTTCTACAGTGATTACAGATATTGAAATAAAACAGCACAAACACAGATAGACAAACAATACAGTCTTACAATGAAAATAGACTTAGAATGAGCAGTAAACTTCTATGCCCTTGAAACTCAACATTTATTAAAATGGCAACAGCCGTTAACTGAAACGGCATGAAAACCCACATTTAGGAAAGGCATCGGGCAGTGGAGAAATTATTTACCTTTCAGTTGCTTTCAAAACAGACTCCTTGCACACATTTGTTAGGGCCATGCTTACATGTATTTGCTCTTTGATTCACCTTCCTGATTTTATTGAACTATATTGCTTGTGTAATACAGTACCAGTTTAAATTTATAGTTTTAAATATTCTTTTAATAAGTAATGAAACTAAATTTATGAACCAATACCTACCCATTTCAGAAAATTTCAACCATAAAAGGGCATTCAAGACTTCCGTCATTACAATCCATCAATATTACTCAGTAAGCACAATCTCTGCAGAAGTAAAATCATCTGAATTCCACATTAAAGGAATCTGTAACTAATGAAGAGGTTGCTACCGTCAAAACAACTTCACATATCAATGTTTTATCTGCAAATTCAGTGCCTGCTGCCCTTGAAGAATAAATTGCATATATTACATTAAAAATGTTAAGTTGGTAAACAGCACAAACACAGATAGACAAACAATACAGTCTTACAATGAAAATAGACTTAGAATGAGCAGTAAACTTCTATGCCCTTGAAACTCAACATTTATTAAAATGGCAACAGCCGTTAACTGAAACGGCATGAAAACCCACATTTAGGAAAGGCATCGGGCAGTGGAGAAATTATTTACCTTTCAGTTGCTTTCAAAACAGACTCCTTGCACACATTTGTTAGGGCCATGCTTACATGTATTTGCTCTTTGATTCACCTTCCTGATTTTATTGAACTATATTGCTTGTGTAATACAGTACCAGTTTAAATTTATAGTTTTAAATATTCTTTTAATAAGTAATGAAACTAAATTTATGAACCAATACCTACCCATTTCAGAAAATTTCAACCATAAAAGGGCATTCAAGACTTCCGTCATTACAATCCATCAATATTACTCAGTAAGCACAATCTCTGCAGAAGTAAAATCATCTGAATTCCACATTAAAGGAATCTGTAACTAATGAAGAGGTTGCTACCGTCAAAACAACTTCACATATCAATGTTTTATCTGCAAATTCAGTGCCTGCTGCCCTTGAAGAATAAATTGCATATATTACATTAAAAATGTTAAGTTGGTAATATTGCAATAGGAAATGACTAACAAGTTCATAGTGAATAGGCATCTCATACAAAGGACATACTCAGGAGCACAGAACCTCTATCACCCCTTATAATGCACCAAATAATCAACAATCATATGGGCACTGCAATATCAACACTCCATCTACATGGTGTGGGAGTAGAATCCACAGTCTTCTGCACCAAAGGCAACTATGCTGCTAACATTGCTTTCAGATTCTACAACAGTGTGCCATCTGCTAAAACAAAAACAGCTAGTTGCACATTGACAACATTTACACTTGTTACAGTGAGTTTTAAAGTTGTAGTTTTGAACATTTTTTCCAGTAAGCAATGGAATAAAATGTATGACCCAATAATGACAAAACTGCCCATTTCAGAACATTTTAACCATAAAAGGCCCCTCAGACTTCTATCGTTACAACCCACCAGTGTCAGTCAATAAGCACAATCTCTGCAGAAGTAAAATTCATCCTAATAATTCTCTTATGAGATTTGAAACTAATGAAGAGGCTGTTACTGGCAGGCAACTTTACATTTCAGTGTGTCATCTACAAAGTCAGCGCTTACTGCCGTTGAAGAATTAATTGCCTACGTTACATTAAAGAAAAAAAAAATGTTACGCTGGTAATATTGCAATAGAGAATGACTGAGAAACCAACAACAACTTCATAGTTTCAAGGCATCTTAAACAAAGGAAGGCAAAGGAGTGCAGAACCCCTAACTCCCCTTAAAATGCAACAGATCGGTAACTACGGCATTACATACCATGCCTCCATACCTCTCAACCTCTTAGCACAAGAAATCTGAACAAAGCCTAAAATAATGACGGGGGGGGGGGGCAAAGGCTTCCAAACAAAAGCAGATTATAAATTTTGCTCTTATAGACTTAGAAAGTTGCTAGAATAACAGCATTTACCTTAGCATGCATTTTCTGAAGGAAATAAAGGCTGAAACTCCAATGTATGATATTTAGTTATTTAAATCCTCAGTGATTTGTCAGAAAACCACACATTTTATGAGGAATGGGCCAAAAATATGAGGCAAAAGTCTGGACAGTTGAGAGATATGCATACCTCTCAACCTCTTAGTGCAGGAAATATGGACATGATGTGGGTGCAATGGCCGTAAAAAATAGGGATAGATTTTAAATGGTACACTTTAACTTAAAGTTGCTAGAACAACAGCATTTGTGTTAACGTGCATTTCCAAAGGATATGAAGTCTGAAAGTTATCTATGTATATATATATATATATATATATATATATATATATATATATATGTATGTGTGTATATATATATATCAAAAGGATATGAAGTCTGGAAGTTTTATAAATATATCATTATTTAGGTGACTTTAGTTCTGTGATTTACCACAGAACTGCAAATTAGTATGATAACAACAGAGACGTTCCAGAGTGAATGCAAAAGAGAAACTAGACTGATAATAAGAAACATTGTGAAAACATCTAGATATGGGAGGCCCATTAAGACAAACAGATGGACAAGCTCAAATAATTGTTCTAGAGTTTCAGTCCACTCAAAAGACTGGCAAGTACATTCATGTAAATGTCTACTAAATCTAAATAAAGACTGACTTTTATGAAATAAATTACACTTTATTGCATAAAATATTTTAAAATTATCACTGTACAGCAATACATGATACTTCACAGAAGATGTGTAAAATAACGTGGAATACTAGAGAGATATGTATAACTTTATGTACATTGCTTTCTGGATGTTTGACTGATGTGTGCTTAATTGGAAACCCACAGGCAGGTAAGAGATAAAAAAAATGAAGTGAAAGTGCATGCTCAAGTAAGCATTTATACAAACAGACAACATCCACCCCCCCCCCCACAAACTTTGCCTCATGCCCATAAACTAATATATACAATTTTCAGTTTACTATCAAATTTTCAAATCTAACTCCGTTGACTGCACTTTGTTTAAACACAGAAAGTCGAATACGGCAATGCGGAACTCCAAAAGCCAACCTAGGAACGGGTTTTAACATGGGTCATGATAGGTGTTCACTGCTATTGCTGAACTACAAACCTCGCCCCTATCTCAACCCATGTTAAAACCCGTTCCTAGGTTGGCTTTTCGAGTTCGACATTGCCGTGTTCGACTTTCCGTGTTCGAACAAAGTGCAGTCGATGGAGTTAGATTGGAAAATTTGATAGTAAACCCAATTTTCACAACTTCACAATAGTAGAGAAGGGAGACATTCCCCACTTATTTGCAGAGTGGTCTTACAGAAATACTGATCCCACAGAGAAAAGGTATTCCTCCTTTGATCTCAACTAGCTGTTTTGGGCAGTGACATCATGAATGATTGGTCATCCATCAGCTTCAGGAAACTGTGCCCCCTATGTTCGATAAAGGGGTGAACAAATAGGAAACAGTTCCTTGACCACAAGTAATGGAGAATGCAAATGGCCTAAACTACTGTGGCACACATCAAAAACAATATTGTTGATAGGAGTAAACCCACCTGTACCCTCACATTCTTACTTATATATACTAACTCTTTAGTTGTGTAACATTAGAAAAACAAGAAAATCCCTAATACAATGCATAACAGTCTTGCACAAACAGTAACACAGCAGTAAGCACATTGCAAAACAAAATGCTCTGAAGAATTGCAAGATCAGGGAAATGTGATCATAAACTTAAAACCCACAAACCCCATGGCAAATGATAGGCAAGACATATTTTATTATTTATTTACCAGGAAAGTCCAAATTGGAACAAAGCCAATTTTCAGCAGAGGGAAACACTCTAGATGCATGTTTTTTGTAACATGAGAGGAAATGAGAGCACCCAGAGAAAACCCACACAAACACGGGGAGGACATGCAGACTTCGCACAGAAGGCACGCCAACTGAGAATCAAACTAAAGATCCTCTTGCTGTGAGGTGACAATGCTACCACTGCACTACTGCATGCATCCTTCTAAATATTGGAGAGTTCACAGACAGGAAATGAATGCCTAGAAGGCAGTCATAGAAAAAATATCATGGAGGCTGGTCATGCATCCAAGTTTTTTTTATAGGGCATCCTGACAGATATTACAAATGTTTTAAAAGTCATCATCTGACTGAAATAAATTATTTCATTTTTCTTGTATTAAATAACTTAAATGGCTATAGTTCAGTCTTTATTTGCAAGCAGTCTGAATACAACAAAAAATAAAGCATCTAGTAGTGAAATGGACATACTCAGTTTCAATTTTTCATATGCTTTCTTTCCCCCAACTCTTTGCCGACTTCCTTTACATTTTAAACACTGATCATCAAAAAAAACACCTTAGAAGATCAAACCAGCAAGTGAAAAAGATGAGCATGTCCTTTTTATATATTTTTTAGAAAAGACAGTATTGAGTAGTGATAATATATTTTTGTAAAGACACAACCATGAACCACAATTCATTGATTTAATAATTAATGTACTGTACAAATTGATCTATGGTTATAAAGAAAATTGGTATTAGGGTAAGGCTAAACTTAAAGGCAAAAATCACAGAGGTCTGCATAAATCATTGTAGCTAACAGGTGCTTATCTTGTGTTGTCAGAGATAGTACAAGCGTCATGCATCATCAACTCTGGAAAAATATCCTGCTAAGTGAAAGACACCAGCAAATTAACAGTGTCTTGGATTTCATGTCCTTGCCATAATTTCTTTCAGCCTTGTGCCTTTCTCCGGATTTCAGTTGACAAGTCTGACAGCATTTAAAAATGTAGGCTGCATCGGTATAAAAAAGGAAATGTGTTATGGGTATGGTGTAAGGTTCTCAGAAAATGTAGATCGGCATTATTTTCTTGCATATCTACTTTTTACAAAATTAAAAGAAACTCGGCAGAAGGCACATTATTGTAAAAATAGTGTTTTCTTTTCTGTTTTTCTAGCAACTATTGTTTTCATTACACACACACACACACACACACACACACACACACACACACACACACACACACACACACTTTCTCTCACACACAGAAGCCCAGTTTAAACTACACAGACACTTGCTCTCGCACACAGAAGCCCAGTTTAAACTACACAGACACACACATACACCTTCTTTTTAATCTGAAGCCACATGCGTACACATGGCATTAACCCTTCTCTTAAACTGCTTGTTTAATTTCTGCATGCAACTGTAGAACGTGTTTACATCCACGTTGGCGTACGTGGATGTGACGCATGCATGTTCCTCCTTAAAGGAGAAGACTCCACTACCATGGAGTGAAGGTTTTTTTTTTTGTTTTTTTTTTTTTTTTTGTTAGTTCTTAAAGTCCTGGCCAAACCTGCAGGTATAAAAGTGGAAGGTATTTTAATTAATTTGCTTTCTTATTATGCGTTCGCATAATAAGAACAGTAAATTAATTAAAATAAATAAATCAACACAAATTGCGCCCTTTACGAGGCTGTCCTGTACAGCGCCCTAGGCGGTCGCCTAGTTCGCCTATGCCTAAGGCCGGCCGTGGCCCTTCTGTCTGGGACAAAACTGTTTTTCAGCTGAAGCTTGGGGAAAAGTAGTTCCACATTTAACACAAGTTTTGATATATACATAAAATACAGTTACATGATATCAGAGGGAATACAAAATATGGGTAAATGTACATACATGAGAGAGAAAAGCTTTGCAATAGTTTACATAAACATCCTTTAAAAACAGAGCACATACATAGCTTGCATAGGTATATACAGTTTTGAACATTCATTACAAATGGACACAGGCTTGTATGCAGAAGAGAGAGAGATGTAACATTGCAAAAGATATTGTAATATTACCTGCTAGTTCTAGCAATTAAAATATTGAAAAGAAAATGCAGTTTAACTATCGCAATATTAGAAAAAAAGGGAATGTGGTTGATAATGTTGTAATGATTTGTTAGTAGTAGCAGGAGCGGCCCTAGGTCAACTAGTGATCTAGGCAAAAGGGCTCCATGGCGCCTCCCACCACACTACCTGGTGCCTCCATCCTGGTCTACCTACACCAAATAAATACTGGAAAAGCGCCCCTGCTAGACCGGCGCCCTAGGCGGCTGCCTAGTTGGCCTATGCCTAAGGCCAGCTATGAGTAGTAGTACAGAAACTTTGAAAATATCATTACATTTAAGATTGAGAAGTAAAATAATTAGGAAGGTGAGAATGGTTGGGCTGTTTGGACTGTTATAAGGAGTATTAGTTTTGGGTAGATGAGGGCAAAGAGTGCTGAAAGTGTGATAGAGGGGGGGGACAGTGAGGTAGTAGTTGATCTAATTAGAGAGAAGACAAGATGGAGTCTTGTCATTTAAAGCCCATGAGTGATATAATTTCTATAAATAAAGTTACTCCTTGTGGTTAAATGAGGATCTTTCTGGCCTAATGGAGAAAAAGGAGAAACTAGGAAAGACAAGTATTTAAAGAAAAGGTAGCAGGTGTGGCAAAACAAAAATATTCTAGCTAGAAGTTGAGCAGGAGAAGAGCCAGTTTTTACTTAAATATTGTTTTAATAGTCATTTGTAGGTATGTGTTCCAGTTTTTAGCGTCTTGGTGAGAATCCCCAGCTGAGTTGCTTGTTTTAGACATGGACAGGAGAGATTTTTTACTCTTATGTGTATTTGCTACTATTTATTAACTAGTAGCATAGCAAGAGACTCCACAGTATTCACAATTACCCTTTTGAAGAGTAACAGCCAAGGCAAATGCCGCAAAGTAGCCTTAACTTTTTCTCCTGCCTTGCTAACCTTTGTCGCCGCTCACGTGTTGCAATACATTCTCATATCTTTTCCATTACCTTGCAGCGTTGTCGCCTCACAGCAAGAGGTTCTCCCATTCGATTCTTGGCTGGAGCACCTTCTGTGTGGAGTCTGCATGTCCTTCCCGCAGTCGAGTGACGTTTAAAGACATGCAAGTAGGAGCGTGCGTGAACGAGTGTGCCTTCTTTGAAGGTTGGGCGTCGGGCTGGCAACTCAGCACCGTAAAAATCCACTGCCAATCATTAGCGGACCGGAGTTCCTCTATGGTGACCCCTAACCAGGAAAAGCCGAAAGACACACACACACACCTTGCCAATGAAAAGTTTACATAAGCATCTTTTTTTGTATAGGTAATTTTTAGACTGCTTGAAAAAAGACTGTCATATCCAGTGTCCAGAAATACCTGCTAGGCTTTTGTGGTTATCAGCTGCTCTCTCTCCTTGTTCAGGATTCCTTTCTCTGTACAACAGACTCTTTTGCCAGCACACAATCTCCCTTTATTTGAGACTCAGAAGATTACTTTGTTACATCCCTTGGGTTCTGTAAGGTGGGATCTAAGAGCACTGCCTGTCTTAACTCCCTCTTTGTGATCCGTAGAGATTTCCCTTCTAATGGGAGTTTGGCATCTTTTGACAACTATGACTCATGTTTATGCTTGTTGCTTCCAACCACTTCTTCCTCTGATGTATTCCATTCCAGAGAACATTTTGTACCTTTGCTTCAGCCTTGCTGCTGCTACCTAGCTGTTCCCCTGAAGCTGCAACATTCCATCATTAGTTGGAGGTGTGGGCACTAACTGGGTTTTCTCCCTGCTCCTTTCCCGTGTGCTTCTGTCTGTGTCTGGCTTCATGTAAGTACATGCATAGTAGGTACTGTTTCAGCAGAATTATTTCCTAATGAACATCGAGTAGTGTTATGCTTGCCAGGAGCAAAAATAGAAGATGTGAAACAAGCCTTGGAACGCCTTAATGTAAGGAAGTATGGATCTGTTTTTATTCATGTAGGTACAAATGATGTCACCAACAAAGATTCTCTGACTTAGTCAGGAACTGACTGCCCTCCTAGATAGTATAGCTTGTTCTGGTGTTAAAGACATATTTTTTTACAAATAGCCTATAGAAAAGATAGTCAGGTCACTGTGAATGAAAAGATTTTCTGGATAAACACCTACATGGAAAAAATGTCCTGTTTGAAAAAATGGAAATGTATAGAGCATCCAAGCCTTCTTTTGAGCACACGTGTTAAGACAGGATGGTGCGCATTTGTCTAGATCAGGGAAGAGAATTTTTGCAGCAGATATCTTGCAATATTTGACAAATACTAGCCAGGATTTTTGCCAGGTCAAAAATGTAACAGTTCACAGATAGCAGCATTTGATGCATCTCTGATGGTTGTTAATGCAAGGAACAAAGTGTTTTTATTAGAAAATTTGCTACATTCCCACAAGATTTATGTTGTTATAGTTTGTGAAACACGGTTAAAGAACAATGACTGGAAACCAGTGCTGTCATGGTATAAATGTTTTTACTGCAACAGACATTCTAACAAAAAATCAGATGGAGGTATTATGATAGGGATTTAAGATAGCTATGAGACTTGTGATTATTACATGTTCAGTGATAATACCAATACTATAGACTGTGTAACTGTGACAATAAAGACAATCCTGGAACATATAACAATTGTTGGAGTGTACAGACCACCAAAGTCAAGTGCAGATGACAGAGGAATTCATACATTTCTTACATGAAACACAGGAGGGAAGAATAATATCAGCTGGGGACTTAAATTTACCAGAAACAGTCTGGAATAATATTGATTCAACAACGTTAGTAAAGAAATTATTCGCAGAGTACATTCAGGAACAACAAATGTTTCAGATTGTAAAAAAAACTGCCAGAGGACGGAATATACTAGATATTGTTTGTGTTCCTTAAGAAATTACTGTAACTTCAAGTCAAGTTTTTACCACCATTGATGTGCAGTGATCATGGGGTCATAAAGATTAATTTGTTGCTAGATAATTCTGCCAAACTGAAATCTAAGCCAATGCACAGAAGGTTAATTACAGAGGGAAGCAACACAGTTACTATATAAAACTAACTGGAGTGAAGTGTTCAGCGGAAAAACTGCAGATGGAATGTGGAAAGTTTTTAAGGAGAAATTGTTTGAGTGCAAAAAGTAAAAAAAAAATGTTTAACATCAGGGGGGTATATTTCCCTAAGAACAAGATACCTCATTAAGGTGAGAGACAAAAAATATAAGAAATGGAAGAGAGGTTGAACTACAACTTTGAAAACTGAAATAAACGAGCTGGACAAACAGATTAAGCATAGTGTTAGACAAGATCAAGAAACATTTGAAGAAAATGTATATAAAGATATTGAGCATAATAGGAAACCTATTTATAGATACATAAGAGGTGGAAGGAGTAAAGATACACAAATTGATAAACTGTGTGCAGATTCTAAAATGTATTCACAGACACAACAGATTATAGATATATTTACAAAATCTTATGGAAAACAGTTTGGCTCCACAAAAGGGGTGGTAAGTTGTCCTAGTGACATCCAGGTAACCCCAGATACTGGAATCAGATTAGATTATATTGAAAAAGAACTGTGCAAACTGGATCCAAACAAAGCGCAGGGAGGAGACGGAATAAGTAACTGATTTGAGAACACTTAAGCAAGAACTTACACTGCCATTACATCTATTATTCACTAGGTCATATAAATATGGGGAGATTCCTCAAGATTGGCGACATGCACTTATTAAACCTGTCTTTAAGGGAAAGGGGAGTAGGACAAACCCAGAATCATATAGACCCTTAAGTCTACTTTCTTGTTGTGGAAAAATAATGAAGAAGGTAATACTGGATAAGTTATTGTCAGAACTGGATAGGTTGGGACTTGAAACCATATATCAGCATGCATATGTTGAAAATAGATCTATTACCACCTGTAACATGATGTTCTATAACAATATAATAACAGCTGTGAATGAAAAATTGTGCTGTGATGTGATTTATATAGATTTAACTTCAGCATTTGACAGGGTCATGCACAAAACACTGATCAATAAGTTAGTACAACTAGGTATTGATGTACTGTTGATAAGATGGATAGCTGCATGGCTTACAGATAGGACATGTCAAGTATCACACACCAACTGGACAGGTGAAATCCTTGGTTACAGTCAAGGTGTCCAGCAGGGCCCTGTACTAGGCCCATACTTGTTTAGATTATATCTTTCAGACCTTACTTTTTCATCTGAGGTGTTCTACAGTCTATATGCTGACAACCTGAAATTGGGTAAACTAATTACAAGTGTTACAGATAAGGCATGTCTGCAAAATAATTTGACTAAATTGACCATTTGGGCACCGGAGAATAATATGTTGATAAATACATCAAAAACTAAGCATATGAGATGTGGGAGACATAAACTGAAAGGTGACTATTTAATACAGCACACAGTGATTGAAAGTGTAGACTTATTTAAGGACCTGGGTATATGGGTAGATTCAGCTATGGGTTTTTCTAATCCTATCAACCAATTGGCTAATGATAGTTGTAGAACTATAGGTTGTATAAAAAGATTTATAAAGTCTAGGAAGTCAAACATAATGAAGTCATTGTTTGTTAGTTACATTAGACCCAAACTTGAGTATGGAATAACAATATGGAAACCCTGTAGGAAAACAAGCTTGAATAAACTGGAAAGAGTACAGCGGAAATATACTAAGGGCATCCATGGATTTGAAAATCTAAATTATTATGAAAGACTAAAATATCTGAAGTCGTATAGTGTCTCTTACAGATATTTAAGAGGAGATCTTATTCAGGTATATAAGGCATTTAGGGACAACTACCTCTGGGAATGTTTGGGGTTATCAAAATGTACTAGAGAATCGTCAGATAACCTATGTAGAAGATTCTATAGCAATGACAAGTGTACTAATTGGTTCTCTGACAGAGTAGCTGATGCTTGGAACAGACTACCAAATTACATTAAAGCAAGTACTAGTTTAGATATTTTTAAGAACAGCCTGTACATTTATTATGGGAACAAGTGATGTTCATCGTGTTATACTGCTGCAGTCATCACACTTGGGTTATCCTGCCGTCAGGCGGTCCCGCAGTCGGCCGAATCCCAAACTCTTGGTCCGGCGTCGGTTGTCGTCGCTTCTTCCCTGACGTCAGTGCGACAGGGGGATAAAAGAGGCAGCCGACGCCATTTTCTTCAGTCTTTCTTGCCGCGCGGTGACCGAAGCAGAAGCAGTTCGCAAGTGCCGGTCGGCTAGCTCCAGAGATTTTCAAATTGAATTTCAGCCCGAAGTCTTCTCTAAAGCTAAGTACCCCACTGGGGAAACTTTTCTTGCCTCAGACCGATGTCAGACAAAGTTAATAATTGCATTTCTTGTGGGAAGCAAATACCTCGTAAGGATTTTCATTCTTATTGTATTCCTTGCCTAGGCCCAGACCACGACGTCTTTGGTTGTTGGTTTTGTGCTAGGTTCAACAAACGTACAATCAAGCGTCGGGCAGATTTCGCCCAACATTATTTTGGCAGAAAATTTAACTATAGCATGTCGTCGGAGCAACCGACATCAGCAATGATTAAAAAAACGCAAAGATAAAGACAGGCAACCAAGGCCAAGACCAGATACCGAGGCCTCAGCAAGGCCTGCCGCCGGTTCTCCGGTTTTCAGCGAGGCGCCTACGCAGCAGCCCCTGACTGCCGCTGATTTAGAAATTCTGACGGCCTCCCAGACCGAATCAGCTGGGCCTCAGGAGCCGGTTCCATCTCAACCCTCGGACGCCAACCCTGACGGTGATCCGGAGATTTTGGACAGGCCTTCGGTTTCTGAAGGTGTCTTCAAACCGACAACTATCTCTATTAAGTCTTATGCTAAACTTAAAGCCCCCTTAAAAGTTAGGAAACCGGGTCCACAGACCCCCCCACAGGCCCCTATGCCTAAAAAACAGATGCTTAAGATGGCTGAGGATTTAATTACCCTTATCAGGGGTTCACAACCCCCTCCTGACAAAAGGCCTAGACTGGAGGAAGATTATCCTTCCTCTGACCAAGCATCCATTTCCTCAGCTAACTCTGAGGACCAGGATTATTCCTTCCCTCCTTATGAAGACTCAGATGCTGAAGAGTCCATTCCCTCTGTCTCCCCCCCGAAGACTACTCTTTTGGGGAAAATTTACACACCATGAGGGAACACTTCCACTGGGAAGGCCAAAATTACTCTGACTCTAAGAAAAGACTCTGTGAGTTTCTTCTTCTTCCACAGCATAGACCCCTTGCAATTCCTCCAGTTTTAGACATTTTGGATGATGTTTACACCAAATCTAGTTTAAACCCAGATTCCTTACCTCCTGCACCAGCTAAACCAGACAGATACTACCGAGTTCCTGATTCTCATAAGTTTATATATATGAAAGCCCTGTTGCAGACCCCAAAACCATTTCCCAGGGTCCCAAAGGGATTAAGGCCTCTACTGCTAAGAATCCACTACCTTCTGAGAGAGATTCCAGAGCATTAGAAAGATAGGGGAAGAAAGTGTATACGTCTGCCACTTTGGCCATGAGGGCCTTAAACTGCCAATTCCACATGCTAAAATACCAGCAGTACTTGATTACACAGTTAAAGCAGAAAATGATCCCTCAGACAGATCAACCTGATTTCAAAGAGATGCAGGATTTGCTGCATGCAGCAGAACAGGTGGGAAAGCATACCTTACAGTGTGGTTTTGATTCATTGGAAGCCTCATGTAGAGCAGCTGTCACAGGATCTGTAATACGTAGACATGCTTGGCTAAAAGAGCAAGCCTTACCAGAACATGTCAAAGCAAAGTTACTGGATGCTCCATTGCAGAAAGATGTGTTATTTGGTGTCAAAGCAGAGGAAGTTTTAAAGAAAATGGAAGAAAAGGCAAAATCTATGCAGACAGTTAAAGATTTTTTACAGGTACAACCTCCTCGTTTCAGCAGAAATTGGCCATAAAAAAACTGGTCCTTTCCTGCATCAGACAGACCCCAAAGGGGTAGGTACAGACGCCCAAGGGGCAGAGGACAGCCACAAAGTTCTTTCAGGCCTAGACAATGGCATACAACAACTCAAAGAGGTGGAGACGAAAGATCTCAACCTCTCAGGAAACAAACACAATGCCTTCCCTCTTCGCCTGCCAAGCAAAATTGCCCTGGCAGCACCTTTGGGAGGAAAACTGGCTCTATTTTCACAAACTTGGCGCATCATAACAAAGGAGAAATGGGTTCTGGATATTATTACCCGAGGCTACAGATTTCATTTCCACACTTTAGCACGGACGAGAGGCATGCCAAATCTGCCTCTAAACCAATGGGCAGAGGCACAAACGTAAATTTCAGCTCTCATGGATATGAAAGCAATTCAAAAGGTACCTACAAAGGAGCAAGGTCAAGGTTTTTACTAAAGACTATTTCTAGTACCAACAAAGGACAAAGCCTGGAGACCCATTTTAGACCTCTCAATTCTAAACACATACCTGGAGGTACCCAAATTCAAAATGCTCACACTACAGCAGCTTCTTCCCATGCTGGGCAAGGAGTCTTGGCTGGTAACGTTGGACCTCAAAGAGGCATACCTGCATGTCCCTATCAGACAAGATTGCAGAAGATACCTCAGATTTTTGGCAGGTACAACGCATTATCAATTCTCTGCATTGCCCTTTGGCTTATCTACTGCGCCCAGAGTATTTACGAAATGCCTGGCATCAGTAATTGCATACTGCAGACAATGATGAATACAAATTTATCCATATCTGGACGACTGCCTGATCCAAGCGGACAGTAAGGCCATTCTATTACAGCATCTGGCATTTGTAACAAAGCTGCTAAGTTGCCTAGGGTACACAGTAAACAAAAAGAAATCCAAGCTAATACCCTCTCAAGGCATAATATTCCTGGGTGCCAGCTTAAATACAACGGCCCAGATGGCTTATCTCACGCCAGACAAACAAAAACAACTGACTCAATACTTCAAAAAGATGGCAACTTTTACCCAGCTCACTGCAAGGAAAATCCTGCAGGCATTGGGGTTCATGGCATCCTGCATTCAACTAATTCCACATGCAAAGCTGCATATGAGGAAATTACAATGGTACCTGAAAAGTGTGTGGGCTCAACACGGGCACAGCCTCGAAACAAGTATAACTCTCATTCCCTGCCTTCAAAAAGAGTTCCTGTGGTGGGCTCAAGCATGTCAAATAAACAAGGGTCTTCCTTTTGTCTTACCTCCAGCAAACCGAACTATGACAACAGATTCTTCAGACTACGCCTGGGGCGCACACATGGCAGGACAGTGCATACAGGGCAAATGGTCTGCAAAACAAATGCACCTACACATCAACCAAAAGGAGATGCTAGCTGTGCAAAATGCACTGACAGCCTTCAAGGACCTCTTGCATCCAGGACAACTACTAATAAGGACAGACAACACCACAATTATGTGGTACATAAGCAAACAGGGAGGAACACACTCCTACCCTTTATGCAGACAGGCAATGACCTTGTGGAACACAGCATTGACTTACCAAGTACAATTGCAAGCACAATTCCTGCCAGGAAAGGAAAACATATTGGCAGACGAATTAAGCAGAAATTTGGCAGATCCTCATGAGTGGAGACTACACCCACAAGTATTTTCAATGATAACTCAAAGGTGGGGACGCCCAGACATAGATCTATTTGCCTCCCCCAACAATTGCCAACTACAGAAATTTTGCACAAGGACTTATCATTCCCTAGCCTGGAAAGTGGACGCCCTATCATTCAGTTGGACAGCATTGACAGTCTATGCCTTCCCACCACTACCTCTCCTGACCAAGTTATTACTGAAAGTCAGATCAGAGAGACCACAAATTATCCTCATTGCTCCGGACTGGCCACGTCAGCACTGGTACCCATTACTAAGGACCTTGACTCACAGCCCTCCATGGATCTTACCTCAACTCCCACTTCTGTTGACTCAGCAAAACTTTCAGATCCTTCACAGTCAGCTCAGGACTTTAAATTTTGCTGCATGGAGAATACCTTGAATTATCAATCAATACTTCTCTCAAAGGATGTCCTGAATGTCATTTTGGAGGCCAGGAGGCCCAGCACCAGAAAAACTTACTCAGACAAATGGAAAAGATTTTATGCATGGAACTAGGCTAAAGGCCAGAATCCTTGGGTACCAAACATTCCTCAAATACTGCAATACTTAACTGAGATGCTACACAAAGGCCTTTCTTTCTCATCCATTAAGATCCATGCTTCAGCCATTTCAGCTCAATATAATACGGATCCTCCCATATTCTCACACCCTTTACTAAGGCAGTTTCTCAGAGGGACTAAGAATATAAGACCCCCCAGAAAACCCCAAACGCCAGCTTGGGACCTCAACTTCGTTTTAGAAAAATTAACACTGCCTCCTTTCGAACCAGCCTTCTCAGCAGAACTACAGTACTTGTCATGGAAAACAGCTCTGTTGCTGGCTATCACCTCAGCACGCAGGGTCTCAGAACTACAGGCACTTATGGCAGTGGAACCTTTCATCATTTTCCATCAGGACAAAGTCTCTTTACGTATTAACCCTACCTTTATGCCAAAGGTAGTATCCAGTGTGGCTTTGAATCAGACCATTCATTTATCCACCTTTTATCCAAACCCCCAGAATAAAGGAGAAAGACTCCTTCACTCTTTGGACATTCACAGACAGCTACGTTACTATTTGGATAAGACAGACCTTCAGAAAAACTGACCAACTCTTTGTATCCTATGCTGCAGGTTCACAAGGAAAGGCTATTTCAAAACAGACCATCTCCAAATGGATAGCACATTGTATCCGCTTTTGCTACTCGCACCATGGGAAAGCAGTGCCTGTTAATATTAGGTCCCACTCTACCAGGGCTACAGCAACCTCATTAGCCTTTCTCAGGGGGGTTCCAACCAAGGACATTCTGGAGGCAGCTACTTGGAGTTCAGTGCACACCTTTACCAAGCACTACCACCTTCCATTATACTCAAAAACCAGAGCTGGTTTTGCCACTGCAGTTCTGCAGGGCATTCTAGCTTCACCTAACCCAGTTTAGTGCCAGCCACCCATCCATAGCTTTGGGATTCAACCCAAGTGTGATGACTGCAGCAGTATAACACGATGAACATAGTACAGTTTTGTACCTACCATAAATGTAGATGTTCGAGTGTATATACTGTTGCAGTCCAGGTTACCCTCCCACCATCCCCTCTACCTGACATCTGGGGCAAGAAAAACTGAAGAAAATGGCGTCGGCTGCCTCTTTTATCACCCTGTCGCACTGACGTCAGGGAAGAAGCGACGACAGCCGACACCGGACCAAGACTTTGGGATTCGGCCGACTGCGGGACCGCCTGACAGCAGGATAACCCGTGTGTGATGACTGTAGCAGTGTATACACTCGAACATCTACATTTATGGTAGGTACAAAACTGTACTTTTTGGCATATCGGCAAGGGCTTTAATACCTGTGCTTGAAACATTTGTATTTATGTATGTATTGAAATATGTAGGAATGAAATCAAACACTGCCATTTGCTTTTTTTTCCCCTGCCCTTGCTGATAATGACTGAAAAGATGTCCCTTTACTGGCCCTAACTGGGGTGGACTGTTGGGACAAACAATGCATCACTCTAACAACTGAAGGCTTAACAGTACTTTTGTGTAATGCAGTGTCCCTCTGAGCAGTGGTTTCTACCCTCTACAAGGATAATGTACCAGCCATTGTGATAATCTGGAGCAGCTGCAGTTTCAAGAAAACCACCACCACAGAGGTGCCACCACTCTTAGTTCCTTCACTTGGCTTTTATTTCCTACCCCGTTTCTGCGGACATCTGAACTGCACATGCTGCACGTTTCTAGTGCAAGCAAGACCTTAGTGTGTGCTGTACTCAGTGACCTTACTATTTATCTGTGCTACCTGCTGGTATAGTTTAAATCATCCATGGAGACTGTGAAGATTGGAGAAAGATGGGCGAAGGCTGCCAGCCTAGTTAAATAGAATTTGTTACATTATGTAAAATACAGACTTGTGTTTTTAAATGAAAGAAAACACTGTAAAATGTGAAGTTCAAGATTGTTGCATCATTGCTATCTGCTGTAAGGAAAATCAAGCCAAGCATTTCAAATGTACTTTGAAGTTGCAATTATCTAAAAAAGTGGTGCCGAAGCATCTGGTTGAACACATTCTTTCTACTATCTTAACTTAAGGAATAATAGAGTATACATGTGAAATGTCTTTTATTGTTGTAGTTTCCTGAGTAGTATTAGCTTGCTAAATAATGCAGTTTGTGGCCTGGGAACTCCAGACTAAGTGTCAAAATGATGTAATGTGAATACTGGGAAAACCTAAGTGTCAAAATGATGTAATTTGGGAGGGCGTTAGCAGAGCTGTTTGTTAGTGTTTTAAAAACTGTTGTTCAGTGAGAGACTGAAAGCATTTTTGTCTTGGACCATCAACCCCAGTACTGTTTATGCTCTTTATGTATGTAAGTAGGATTATAGCACTGTGTTTTCTCCTAAGATTAGCTAAAGATTAGAAAGTTAGATTGTGTTTTTCTTTGACATCAGACCTGTCCTACTGTATTATTTTAAGTTTCTGTGTGATCTCTGAACTCTTAGATATCTCGGTGGTGTAGCAGTATTGTCTTGTGTTTTAATTATTTGTTATTAAATATTTTAAAAACCTTTACCTATGGTTTGTTTGTGTAGAGATAGTAGGTTGTAGATTACATTGCATATTTATAGAGTTGACTGTAATAGGCCACTCTGATAAGCCTTAGACTGAATAGTCACATTACCAATTGGATAATAATATTGCACAGTAATAATTGGGCACCCTTTTAAGGGCCTTTGGGTAGCTGATAATTATTAAGCTGGTGGTGGCAAAACTTACTACCGTATAGTCTGGGTAAAGGGGCACAGCTAGAGAATATGTGTCAGCCTTTCCCATGAGGGTCTGTGAAGTTGTATAAATACTTATCTCAAAGTGTGGGTGTGTGTCAGCTACCTGGGCAGGGACACGAAGTACTGGTTGGACAGAGAGGGTACTGGAGGCTAGCTTGCCAGCTAGGCTGAGATCTGGACCCTATAGCTGTGCCAGTGGGGAGTCTTATTGGGGACCTAGAGAGCAAGGGACAAATATCCCCAGACTGACTGTGATCTCTGTGTGCACTTAAGGGAAATTGTACTTCACTGTGTGTATTAGTTATCCTTTCCTCTTCTAGGAGACGACCTCCCTGGTGTTAGTGGTGAGGATTGAGGCCCCTTGATTGCTGGGCCAGGGCACGGTCGTCACAAGGGGTGGCAGTAGTTTGGGATAAGATATCCTCACAAGTGTTTGGCAGTGGTGTGGGTAGAGTGAATCCTGCAGCTTCTGTACAGTGATCTTTGAAAGTGTTTTGTATTGTAAATCAGCCACGCAGAGTATACTCAGAGTTCAGATCACAATTGTTTTATTTCTTTTATTAGCTTAGTTAGGGTGAGCAGGCAGCATGTCAGCACAGGAATATGGAAAGCTGACAAGGAGCCAGCTGGTGGAGATATGCCAGGCCAGGGGACTGGTGCATGGAAACCTGACTAAGGCAGACCTGATTGCAGCCTTACAGCTGCATCAGAAAACAGCATACAGGAGGACAATTAGACTGGCAGTGGAGATGCAATATCCTCGGAGAGTGGACAGCTCAACCTTTCTGCAAAGGACAATCGGACTGGCAGTGGAAATACAATATCCTCGGAGAATGGACAGCTCAACCTTTCTGCAGTGGACTTAAAAATCTATCTGGAGCTAAAGAGACTTGAGTTGGAGGCCAGGTGTTTGGAGATAGAAGCTGAAGAAAAGGAGCATCAGAGGAGGCATGAGAAGGAAATGCTGACTCTTCACCAGAGTCATGGAGGTAATGGGGAAGGGAGTAACTGGACCCCAGAAGCACAGCAGGTCAGTAAATTTCTTCTGTAATTTAAAGAGGGGGATAATTTTGATAGTTTCTTTCACATGTTTGAAAGGGTATGCAAAACAGTATAGTGTTGACCAAAGGCTGTGCGTATGGTTCCTGACCCCCTTACTCCATGGGAAAGCTGTAATTTGTATATCACAAATGCCTGACTCTGTCTGTTTTGATTATACTGCTGTAAAGAAATGTCTGTTACAATGTTTTAAGCGAACACCTGAAATGTACATGAAAAAGCTTCATGAGCATAGCCGCAAGGCAGATGAAAATGTTTGTGAATATGTTGTTGAACTGAGCACTTATTTTCATAGCTGGGTGAGTGGATGTCAGGTCACCACTTTTGAAGGGCTGGCAGATCTTTTGGTGAGGGAACAAGCCCTTAGCACTTTGCCTGAGGACATGAGGATCTGGTTAGCTGATAGACAATGTGCTACTGCAGATGAGTTGGGGAAGAAGGGAGACCTATACCTGACCGGCAGGGCAGCCCTGCACAGGAAGGGGACCCCCAGTACTGCTCATGGGTCTAAAGGAACCCATGGTGGGCAGCACAGACTGCCCTAACAGAATCCGCCAGTAGCAGGAGAAGCCACTAGTCCAGGTGCACGTCCTGCAGCTAGGGTTAATGTTTTGAATGCAACCAGTGGGGCCATGTGGCATACAGGTGTCCACGGAAGCAAGTTGGGGAACCAAAGGTGAGGGAGCCAGTAAGTGGGAAAGACAAAATGACAACAGGGGTATGGAACTACCATCCTGCAGATGTTCTGAGAGGGAAGGATTTGGATGAGGCTGTACTATGTACTTATGCACTTACATGCAGTGAGGCTAGGAGACAAGCATGTGGGTCTGGTAGCCTGGGGGAGACCCAGACAGACTGCATACTTGCCACCAGGACTGCTGAGGTGGTTACTTCAGGGAGTGAGCTATGCTGTAGCAGTGAGACTGAATGTAAGCCACAGCTGCTTGTGGGTACTGATGTTCCCTTGGACAGGGTAACTGCAAAGGTAAAGGTGAGTAGTAGTACCCAGACTGACAGTGAGGTACCACTGTCAGAGGATGCCAGACGTCCTGTGGAAGGGGAGCTGGGAAGAGTTAAAAGGAGAGAGTTGAGACAGGCTCAGCTCTCAGACCCTACATTGCAAGGCCTGAGGCAGGTAGCTAGCGAGGCACCTGATTTTCAAGGGAAGGGGGAATCTGTATACTTGGACAAAGGGTTACTATACAGAGAGTGGACCCCTGAAGGAAGGCTAGAAGGTGAGAGAGTATAGCAGTTGGTTGTGCCTAGAGCCTACCGTCTGGCGCTTCTAGCCATAGTCCATGATATTCCCTTTGCAGGTCATATGGGCATAAAACGTACAAAGAGGCGTATTATGCAGAACTTCTATTGGCCTGGAATTTCTAGAGATGTAACTGGGTACTATAGGACCTGTGAGCAGTGCCAAAAGGTAGGTAAGGCTGGAGACAAGGTGAGAGCTCTTTTGATGCCTTTGCCTGTGATTGAGGAGCCATTTCAGAGGGTAGCTATGGTTATTGTGGGTCCTCTGAGTACCCAAAGTTCCACAGGGAAAAATTATATCCTAGTGGTAGTGGATTATGCTACACGATACCCTGAGGCAGTGGCTTTGTCCTTCATTGAGGCAGACAAGGTGGCAAATGCTTTGTTAGAGATTTTCAGCAGGGTAGGTTTCCCAAAAGAAATACTGACTGACCGAGGTGCCAATTTCATGTCAGACCTGCTGGCTTGTCTGTGGAAGTCCTGTGGAAGCACATGAAGACCACCCCCTACCATCCCCAGACTAATGGTCTTGTTGAGAGGTTAAACTCTACAATCAAGTCCATTCTACGGGCATTTGCAGATCAGTTTAAGAGGGAATGGGACAAATGTTTGCCCCATCTGTTTGCTTACAGAGAGGTTCCCCAGGAATCCACAGGTTTTTCACCCTTTGAGTTGCTGTATGGGCATAGGGTGAGGGAATATCTAGATTTAATTCGAGATGATGGGAGGGGATGGGAGGGTGGCCTAATGGTTAAGGTGTTTGCCTTACAAACACAAGGTGCAGGGTTTGAGTCTCACAAGGGATAATTGGCTAAGCTTAAAATGGCTCGCAGGGGCAGTTAGCTTAGTACAAACCTATGAACCTATGAGTGGGAAGGTGAGTGTGAGTCTCACAAGGAGGTTTTTGTTCCATACGTCCTAAACCTCAGGATAAGGCTCAGGGAACTCATGGGCTTGGCCCAGGAGAACCTGGCAGAAGCCCAACAACAGAAAAAGGTGTGGTATGACAGGAATGCTCGAGCTAGGGAGTATGCTGTGGGGCAGCAGGTAATGATTCTCATTCCTGTCAGACACAACAAGCTGCAAGCAGATTGGAAGGGACCCTACAAGGTGCAAGAAAGGTAAGTGATGTTAACTACATGGTGGAAGTGCTAGGCAGACAGCCGGGGCACAAATTGTACCATGTTAACATGATGAAACCTTACCATGATAGGGAGACCCTTGTGCTGAGCATTTGCAGTGGATTGCAGGAGTCATCTGAGGGAGATTTGGGAACTGATCTGCTCAGTGAGGCTCGGACTGACACCATGGTGGAAGGGGTAGCAGTGTCCCAGCAGCTGTCTCCTACCCAGGTTTGAGAAATCCGAGCAGTGTTGCAGGAATTTGGGGACATGTTCACTGGGAAACCAGGGAGCACCCACCTGGTGCAGCACCAGGTGGATACGGGGCCCCAAAGACCTATTAGGCAGGCCCCTTATAAGGTGCCTGAGAGAATCAAACCGACTCTGAGGGAAGAGGTACAGGAGATGTTGAAACTAGGGGTGATTCAAGAGTCCAACAGTCCCTGGTTCTGTGTGGATTACAGGAAATTAAATAGTCACACAGAGTCAGATGCTTACCCCATGCCTAGGACAGATGAGGCCCTAGAGCAGCTTGGTGGGGCTAAGTATCTTACAACCATTGATCTTACCAAGGGTTACTGGCAGGTGCCCTTAACTCCCAGTGCTAGAGAGAAGTCAGCCTTTGTGACTCCTTTCGGCTTGTTTGAGTTCACAAAGATGCCCTTTGGGATGAAGAATGCCCCAGCGACTTTCCAGAGGCTGGTGGATAATATCCTAGCAGGAGCAGGAGGGTTTGTCCTTGCTTATCTAGATGATATTGCCATCTACAGCCTTTCCTGGCCAGAGCACCTTCAGCATGTCAGGAAGGTGTTGGGCAGACAGCAGAGGGTAGGGTTGACCATTAAGCTGAGCAAATGGCAGAGGTCTCCTACCTAGGACATAGAGTGGGGAGTGGTAAGATAAGGCCAGAACCTACCAAAGTGGAAGCTATTCAGGCATGGCCTGCACCTGTTGCCAAAAAGCAGGTTAGGGCATTCTTAGGGCAGCAGGGTCCTACAGAAAGTTCGTCCCTAGTTATAGTACCATAGCTGCTCCCCTCACAGACCTGACAAGTAAGAATGGGCCAGATAAGGTAGTGTGGACCCCAGCATGTGAGCAGGCATTTCAGAAGCTTAAAGAAGCTTTGGGAGGACCCCATGTGTTAGCCAGTCCAGATTACAGCAAAGAATTTGTTGTGCAAGTGGATGCTTCGAACCATGGGGTGGGGGCTGTACTTAGCCAGATTTCTTCAGAGGGAGAAGAGCACCCATTGGTTTATCTCAGTCGTAGGCTGCACCCAGGGAGGAATGCTATGCAGCTGTAGAAAAGGAATGTCTAGCTATAGTGTGGGCATTGCAGAAACTTCAGCCTTATCTGTACGGAAGAAAATTCACTGTAATGACAGATCACAACCCTCTAATATGGTTAAACAGAGCCAGTCAGCAAAATGCCAAATTGCTAAGATGGAGCCTGGGGTTGCAAGCATATGATATGTCAGTGCAGCACCGCAGTGGGAGTAGCAATGCCAATGCAGACGGGCTGTCAAGGCAGGGAATAGGGTGAGGTACACCCAGATAGACCTAACCCTCCCAAGCGGCGTTTCTCAAGGTTCTCTTGAAAAACTAGCTTGAGTTCTCCGGGGGGGGGGGGTGATGATTGGGGAAAGACGGGCAAAGGCTGCCAGCCTAGTCAAATAGAATTTGATACATAATTAC